>NW_008704170.1:1965026-1973191 GCF_000326865.2 Helobdella robusta | reverse complement strand
TCTCTCTCCCTCTCTATTCATTTTATCGTTGTCTCCTCAATACATTCTCGTTAACAATGTTGAAATTTTTCTGTTCTAATATTTTAATCAAACTAAACTATCATATTTCTTTTTTTCATTTTTATTCTTCTCACATCATCATCATCATTTTTGAGTTTTTTGCACTATTCTCTGAATTTATTCACTTCAAAACTAAACTTTCTCTTTTTCTCCCTCTCTCCCTCTTTCGATATTACTAATGATGTAATAGAATAAAAATAGCATATTCTCAAAATTTGTATCTCTGTTCTCCATCAAAGACAGCACATCACTATTTCCGGTCATCGTGTTTGTGCACGGCGTCAGCTATGACACCGGAACCGGCAATGCATACGACGGAAGTTACCTGGCCGCCTTCGGTCACGTGATTGTTGTGACCTTGAACTATCGAGTCGGAGTTTTAGGTGCGTCTTTTTAACTTTTTTTCAATTAATTATATTGACCAATCCGTTCATTCGTTTGTTCGTTCATCCATTCATCAACGCATTCATTCACTTTTCATTCATTTCTTCATTTATTCATTCATTCATTCATCTATTAATTCATTCATTCATTCATCTATTAATTCATTCATTCAAACATGCATTCTTTTACCATTTTCACCCATTTTTTTAATGGCGGTAAGGACGACGATGATAATTTTAATAATAATTTCTACACAGGGTTAGAACGTTACAACAAAACTGACCATAACCTGACCATTTATTCCCTCTTCTTTGAAATTTATTTTCAATCTCAAGAGCTTCCTAATGCCTACCACTTAAATGCCTTTTTATCCATATTTTATAAGATTACTCATGTCCATATTTAGATATCCGATTCTCTTTCTCTCTCTTTTTCTCTCTCTTTTCCTCTCTCTTTCTAATTTTTTTATTTAACAACGATGACGAATCGAAATCACTTAACTGTATATAGGGCATTGCAAATTTTCCAATTAAAAACAATAAGAAAACAACAACAACAACCACAACAACAACAAGAACAACAACAACAACAAAAATAATAATAATAATAATAATAATAATAATGAAACATCGCAGGCTATCTAAGCACAGAGGACACGAAGGCTCGGGGGAACAACGCCTTATTTGATATCGCAGCAGCCTTACATTGGGTCAACAACAACATCGCCGGTCAGTTTTTATCCTCATCATCACCATCATCTTTGTCGCCACCATCATCATCATCACCACCATCGTCATCATTATCATCACCACCATCGTCATCATCGTCCTTGCCACCATCATCGTCATCAGGTTTTCAGGGCAACAAAAGTTCAGTGACCCTAGTAGGGCACAAGTTCGGTGCCTCGTTGGTACAAATTTTGATGGTTTCTCCGCTGACCAGAGGTATGTATCATCGTCATCATCGTCATCACAATCCTCATTTTTTTTGCATCGTTAGTTTCGAAATTAACTTGTAACTTATAATATTAGCAGTAATTCTGTGCTGCTGTTCTGGTTAATATTATTATTAGTAATAGTAGTGATAGTGTTTAATTAATATTATTATTATCATTATCATCATTATTATACTTATTATTTCCAGGGCAGGCCCTATTCCACAGGGTCGTGCTACTTGGCGGGTCTGCCCTCTGTATGGACTGCGTCGCCGAAAGAAACAACATGTCAAACAACAACAACAACAACATTAATAATAATAATAACAATAACAACTATACTAATAGCAATAATAACAATGATAATAATAATAATAATAAGAAGAAGAAGAATAATATTAACCATAAATTATTAATAAATAGCAGTCCATATTACAGCGCCGATAAATTAATAGCCGATGATAAATTTTATGGAAACGCGGAAAAAATGCACCACAACAATAACATTAAATCTCATCTTTATTACACGACCTTACTAGCTTATCTTCTCGGTTGTTTTTCTTCAAACGCAGATGACAATCATAACATCAACAATAACAACAACCACAACAACAATAATAATAATAATCATAATCATGATAATAACAATAATAACACCAACACCAAAGACATCAACTACAAACCAGTACTTAACAGGACAACATTAACAACATCAACAACAACAAACAACTACAACATCATCGACAACAGCAACAACATCAACAACAACATCAACATTGACAACAACATAGATAAAAAAATTTTAAAAAGAAAATTACTCTCCACACAAGAGCAACAAATCAATATGTTTCCAGAACGAGTGGACGTCATGATGAAATGCCTACACCGGCAAACAGTAAACAATATTATCGACGCTTCCTATCTAATTAAAAAATATGCGCTACAAAAATCAAATTCCCAACGTACGTCACCTTTTACGTCACCATCATCGCCATTGTCATCTTACTTGTCAATAACATCTGCATCAGCAGCAGCAGCTACAGCAGCAGCTACAGCAGCAGCTACAGCAGCAACTTTGTCGACAAAATCCACCGAAACGTCATTGTCATCTGCAACTAAACTATCTTTGTTATCATCATCTAGGTCATCATCATCTAGGTCATCATCATCTACGTCATCATCATCTACGTCATCATCATCATGGTTCTTACTTCCGGGACCATACCGGCCACGTGTGGACGGCGGATTGATGAGTGTCCTGCCGACGGACGTGAGGTCGCTGATGCTGGAGAATGTCGTTCATGTCTGGAAGCTTAAGCAGCAGCTGCAACGACAACAACAGCGGCAACGGCTGGAACTACATCAACAACTGCAACTACAACAAAGACAACTACAGCAGCTTCAGCAAAGCCAACAGCAGCAGTTGAAACTACAACAGCATCAACAACACCATCGTCTACAAAATCTACAAAGCCTACCAAAACCAAATCAACGATCACGGACCCAACGAAATTTAAACAAACAGAGGCACACGCATCTGCAACTAGATCCATCATTTCATTTTAATCTGTTTGGACAACAACAAAATAAAAACAACAACAGCAACAACAAAAACAATAACTACTACTTCAACAACATCAACAACAACCATCACTACATTAGCAAACTCGAGCAGAGCATAATGCACCTAACGCGCCCTCATTTAAATAAACAAACTTATAGACCCGACTATCAATCAAAGATAGCAAATAATGAAAAGAGAAATGTCAAACAACAACCACCACAACAACAACAACAACTACTACTACTACTACAACCACAACAACATCACAACAGTAGACATTTTCCATTTGAAAAACTTGCATTAAATAGCAATGGGGATGTAAATTACTTTGATGGTGACCAACCAATCAATAAAACAAAAAGAAACAAAGACAACAACAGCAACAACAACATCAACAACAACAACGACAACATCTTCAACAACAATATAAACAACAGCAACAACTACGACAACACCAGCGACAACAACAAAACTATGCTCCCATTAGCAATAAACCAACCGTCTTTTAGTAATAATGAATTCATGACGCAAACAAGATACGGTGATGTTCATGGTGATGAAGAAGAAGAAGAAGAAGATGATGATGATGATGATGTTGGTGGTGGTGGTAATTATGGTGATAGCGCTGGTTATGATGATTATTCTAATCAGGACAATGTTCCCATGAATGACCTTCCATATAACAAGTTACAAACACATAACATTAACAAAAACATCAACAACAACATCAACAACAACAAAATCAACAACAACATAAACCACAACATCAACAACAACAACAGCAACAGCAACAACATCAACAAACATAATACGTATCGAACTTCAGCCCATAGCCATAACTCTCCACCGAAAAATATAAACCCCGTCACACTTGATCACGATAATATTGACAAAAAAAAACAAAATAGCAACTACAACTACAACAACTACAACAACATCAACAACATCATCAACAACAGCAACAACAACATCAACAGCAGCAACATCAACAATAACATTAACAACAATATTAACATACCGACGACTTGGTTCTCAACTATACCGCTTCTAGTCGGAGTCGATTACGTCGTTGATATTGCCAACAAAAGACAAAATCAACAACATCAACAACAACAACAACAACATCAACAACATCAACATCATCAACAAAAACAACAACAACAAAATTATAGAGAAGTTAGTTGAATGAAATTGTTTGCATTTGCAAACGTGTTTGTAATCATCGTCTGTTCTTTATGTGATATGTATACATGGATGTGTTTACATATTTATGTACATATTTATATGCATATATGTTTTATACATACGTATAGTCTTTATATCCATATATATGCCTTATATAAATGTATACCCTATATACACATGTGTGTGTGTGTGTGTGTGTGTGTGTGTGTGTGTGTGTGTGTGTGTGTGTGTGAGCACCCATCCAAAGTATTGGATAGCGTGTTTACTGTAAGTCTCAGGAATTTTATATATGCGTGTTTACACGGTTCGTATGTTAGGCTTTAATGATGCTGTACGAATGTATGTTTGTTTGTTTGTATGTATGTATGCATATGCTGTTTGTATGTTTGTATGTATGTATGCATGTATGCAGCATATGCTGTTTGTATGTATGTTTGTATGTATGTATGTATTTTTGTATGTACGTTTGTATGTTCGTTTGTATGTATGTAATGTATTTGTATTTGTATTAGACGGTTTTGAAATAATTTTAAGTTGTTTGCCATGACACTATTGCGTAACATGGCTTATGAATAGGTGGGAGAGATGAATAAATTCATTATCATTATAAGTTCAATAAATGAAGTATGGATGGAGAGATGAATTCATTCATTCATTCATTCATTCATTTATTCATTCATTTATTCATTCATTTATTTATTTTGTTATTATTTAATTTTTTTATTCATTTTATTTATTTTATTTCGATTCCATCTGACCGTAAAAACCCAATTGGCTCCTGTCCACTGAAATAAATGTCGATAAAATGCTGAAAAAATTATGAAATAATAAAAGAATGAATGAACGAACGAACGAACTAACGAAGGAACAAACGAATGAATGAATGAATGAATGAATGAATGAATGAATGAATGAATGAATGAATGAATGAACGAACGAACGAACGAATAAATGAATGAATGAGTGAATGGAGGAAAGAATGACAATAAATTAATCGATTCATGTCGTTTGATAGACGGTTAAACGAAATAAAAAATATTATAAACTATTCAATCTAGTTATAAATCGCTAAAAACTTTGTAGATGAAAATGAGAGAAAGAAAGGATGAGAGAGAGAAAGAGGAAAATAAAAAAGGAGAGAAGGAGAAAGAGAGAGAGAAAAAAAAGAGAGAGACATTGACATGATATACGATAGACATATATATTACTGTCTTCTTGATTGATGGTTGAGAAGATTATTATGGTTGGATAAATTGATTGAGTTTAATGTTTTAATGGTGGATGAATGAATGAATGGTCAAATGAATGAACGAATGAACAAACAAACGAACGAACGAACGAACGAACGAATAAATGAATGGTTGATTGAAGGATGGAAGGATGATTGGATTAGACAGATTGATAAACGAATTAATAAAATTATTGAATAGAAAGTGGATTGAAGAATGAATCGATGGATGAATGAATAAATGAATGAATGAATAGATGAATAAAAGAATGAATGAATGAACGAACGAACAAGCGAATGAACGTACGAGTGAATGAACCAATAACTCACAAATTTCACTTCCGAAGGCACGCATATTGTCACATTTGTATGCAGGTTACCAAAAAAATTGTTGAAAAATCATCATATTGCACAAAGAAATGTATGTACGCACGTGCTCATGTATGTGCGTACGTGTGTGTGTGTGTGTGTTTGTGTGCGTGTGTGTGTGTGCAAGTTTGTTTGTTTCAATAATTTCTATATTTGCATTTGTTTTCAACACTGTAGTCTTGAATTATTTAGTTGGTATTCCGAACATATGCCTACGTCTGCATGTACGTACAAAGAGAGAAAAAGAGAGAGAGAAAGAGACAAAGAGAGAGTGTGAAAAGAGACAGAGATACACAATAAAATAGCGAAACAGACAGACATGAAGGGAGAACGAAAAAATGGGAGCAAACAAGAGAAGGGGATGAAAAAGAGAAAAAGAAGAATAAAAATAAATAGTAAGAGAGAGAGAGAGAGTGAAAAATAAAGAGAGAGAAAAAAAAAGATGAAGAGATAAAGAGAGAGAGAGAGAGAAAGAGAGAGAGAGAGAAAATAGCCTTGCACCCAAACGAAGTTTTTTTTTGAAATTTTAAGCATTCGAAATGACTTAACGAGAAAGGAGGAACAAAAAAAAACAGAAGAAATAATTCGAAAGCGTTTTCTATTTATTCCGCCGGCTAATGCTGATGCTGTTGTGTTCCATTTTATTACTCTCTACTTTTCAATTCCATTCCGTTATTTTCAAGTTCCCATCCAGAAAATATAATAACTGAATAATTGGAGAGCTAAAAATAAAATTATTTTTGGCTCCGTACAATTTGCTAGCTACAACTCGACGAAATGTCTATAAAGAAATCATATCACGTCTGTGAAATAACTAACACACACACACACACACACACACACACACAAGCACGCAACACACACACACACACACACTCGTACATACATTTTCATTCACTTGAGTTTTTACTTGAAAGAATATGAAACGTACAAAAACATACATTACGAAATGTATTGCTTATATTGCTTGAAAACTTGAAATGGAAAATAAATTATGATAAAAATGAAACTCATTCCTTCGTTAAAATTTGATTTAAACAACCTCTCTCTACTTCCTAGTCAATAATTTATTTAGAGAATTATATTTTCTGGAATGTTTTTTGGTATAAAACTATTTTTAAAAAAAAAAATCCTTCCAAGAAATTTAAAAAATTATTGAAAAACTTGAAAAATAACAACAACAACAACATCAACTACAACAACAACAACATCAACAGCATCATGAACAACAACGAAATCATCATTCTTAAAACATTAACACATACATTAACATCAATAACCGCAACAACAATAACAAGAAAAACGTCACGTCAACAACAACAACATTAACAATAACAACAACATCATCATCTTAGCAATCCTATTTAGAGTAGTCGTAAAATTAAAATCTTCAATTGATATTTTAATTTAACGAAATTAGAAACTCGCCTTCATTCCTTCGTTGGCTTTTTCTTATTCTTTCTATCATTTATTCGTTATTTCATTCATTCATTCATTCATTCATTCATTCATTCACTCATTCATTCATTCAATTACTCAACCATTTATTCATTTTCACTTTTTTCATTCGTTCAATAAATAGCTAGCTCTGTTTTTTGGTTCTTATTCAAAGGTAATTCTTTTCAATCATTCACCCAACTTTTTTCCCTTCATTCATTCTTTGACTGTTCTCATTCAGTCATTTTTTCTCTTTTCTCTCTCTCTCTCTCTCTCTCTCTCTCTCTCTCTCTCTTTCTCTCTCTCTCTCTCTTTGATTCTATGAATTTTACGTTTTGAGTTTTTTAATTTTCAGCCTTTCAACTAAGTGACCATTGCATTATTATATTTTAAGTATTCGTTCTTTCATTTGTTCGTTCGTTCTTTTATTTGTTCATTCGTTCGTTCACTTATCCGTACATTCATTCATTCATTCAGTCTTTTATTTGTTCGTTTGCTCATTCATTCAATCATTTATTTGTTTGTTTGTTCATTCATTCATGTCCGAAAACTAGCTGATAATAATTTTTTATAATTTAAAAATAATTTTTATTTTATTTTTTAAACGTTTTGAATTGATAATGAACTCCATGTTAACGCAGCAGCAAATGTTCACACAGACGCACCCGTACCCACACTCACACACACACACACACACACACGCTCCTACAAACGCACACACACACAAATAAACTCATACAAACACACACAAACACATGCATGCAGTTTATTAAATCTCTCCTGGCTAAATACACCGATGAACAATATACCTTGTTTTTGTCACAACAACATGGAAGCACCCAGAAAAATGGACAACATCAACAACAACAACGACAACAACGACAACATCAACAACAACAACATCAACAGCATCAACAACAACAACAACAACAACAACAGGAACCTCAACATCAACAACAACAAAATGGACATCAACAACAACTTCAAAAACTTCAGCGGATCGT
>NW_008704170.1:1956920-1964318 GCF_000326865.2 Helobdella robusta | reverse complement strand
ATGTTCTATTTAAAGCACCATGGGAAAACCAAGATTATGATAATGACGATGATGATGACGATGGTGATGAAAACAGCGAGGATGATGATGATGACGAGGGAGATAAGAATGACCATGATAATGATGACCAAAACGATGATCATGATAGTGATGTCTCTGATGAAGAGGACAACGACGACGATGAAAATAATTATAGTGGAGTTGATGGTGACGAAGAGGTAGATGCTATTACTACTACTAACAACAACAACAACAACAACAACAACAATAATAATAATGATGATGATGATGATGATGATAATAATGATGATGATAATGATGATGATGATAATGATGATGATGATGATGATGAATTTAAAAAGTCTAAAAGAGAGATAGAGATGATTGATTTCAGTGATCGATCAAAATTAAAGAGCGTAAATTATTACGCGAAATTGAAATTGTCGAAACGACGACAACGACAAAAACTTCAACAACAACAACAAAAACAGCAACAACAACAGCAACAACAAAAACCTCAACAACAACAACAACAACAACAACAACGACATCAACACCAACAACAACATCAACAACAACAACAATCAGTACGTCTAAACGAACGGCGCCAACAAACTCATTACCAACAACAACACCAACAACAACATCAACAACAACAAAAGCAGCTACAGCAAAAAAATGGCCATCGTCGTTATTCACCCAAACGCCATCTTCAACAACAATACAATAGCTATCAATTTCAAGAAAAAGAACAACAACAACAACAATTAATACTACAAAAACACCCACATTTACAAAGACAACAACAACAACAACTCATACATCATAAGTCAAAACGCCAAAAACATTATTCACAACAACAACAACAACAACACCAACACTACCGCCGGCAACAAATTCAACAACACAACCATCAACAACACCATCAACAACGACAACAACAACAACTACAACACCATCAACAACAACATCAACAACAACAACGACGACGACAACAACCGCAAAGAAATAAATCAGAAAGCAGCCATGAAGCAATCCATCAGGTAAAACGTCATCATTGTGCAAATGACCGTACGCGTGTGACGTACTGCAGGAAATTTATGACAACGACAATGGCAACAATCTCTACGTCATCGTCAACATCATCGTCATCGTCATCTTTAATGACGTCATCTTCAACATCATCATCGTCATTTTCATCATCATCATTTTCATCGTCATCTTTAATGACGTCATCTTCAACATCATCGTCATTTTCATCATCATCATCATTTTCATCGTCATCTTTAATGACGTCATCTTCAACATCATCGTCATTTTCATCATCATCATTTTCATCGTCATCTTTAATGACGTCATCTTCAACATCATCGTCATCTTCGTCGTCATCAACAAAGCTATCCTCCGAAGCACTATTGTCGGTGTCATTTTTTTCAGAAACAACACCATCATCATCATCGCAATCATCATCGTCGTCGTCGTTGTCATCCTCTTCATTTTTATCGCCATCATCATCATCATCTTATTTGTCATCTTCATCATCATCATCATCACAGTCATCAACAACAACAACAACAACGTTACCATTACTAAGACCAACAACAACAACGACGACGCAACAACTAACAGCATCGTCGACGAATACAACAGTTCGTAATCATTTCAAATCTGCATTAAAATTTTCCAAACCAACAATTTCAATTACTACTACCTCTGCTACTACTGCTACTACTACTACTACTACTACCACTACTACTATTGCTGCTGCTGCTGCTACTGCTACTACTAAAACATCTACTACTACAACATCAATAACTTCAACAACATCAAAGATAACTCCAACAAAATCATCAACACTTGGCGATAGCTTACAATTTATACTCATCAACAACAACACTAACACCAACAACAACAACAGCAATAATAATAATAACAACAACAACAACAATAATAATAATAATAGCCTCAAACATCTCACCCATCGCTATCATCGTAACGTTGTTGCAGGCAAGTCAAATATGCTTAATGACAGCATTAGCAGACGACAAGATGGTAGTGGTGATGTTGATGATACTGCAGCTACTGCAGCTGCTACTGCTACTGTTGCTGCTGCTGATGGCGATGATGATAATGATGATGTCGTAGTTGATGATTATGATGATGATGTCGTATTTGGTGGCCATTATGACGACGACGACGATGATGATGATGGTGTGGGTGATTATTTTGAGAGGAGTGTCAAGGATGATTATTATTATGATGAAAATTATGATTATGGTGATGCTGATAATAATAATAATAATAATATTAATATTAATATTCCTAATTTGAACAACGACAAATTTGTTAACGGTAATAATAATAATGTAGATGTTATTTCATCCGTGAGATATATATCTAATGAACGGCATCTTGTCCGTGTGTGGCGAAACAACAACAACAATAATAATAATAATAATAATGACAACGTTAATAACAACAATAATAATAACAAACTCAACGACAGTACAGTCACCAATGACATGAATAAAAGAACTATCAAAATCAGAAGTGTTCGAAAAAATATCAACAAAAACAACAGCAATAAAAACAACAACAACAAAATGAACAACATCAACAACAACAATATCAAAATGAACAACAACATCAACAACAACATCAAGATGAGCAACAACAACAACATCATCAACAACAACGCGAATGACGTCAACATCGTCTTCAAAATATTAGTTAATTACATCTCAAATTTCGCTAAAACCGGGTAAGATAACATCAGTAATGTTAAAATTAGTAGTAGTAGTAGCAGTAGGTTGGGAGTAATGTTTTTATCAAAACTCAGTCAAAATTGTGGTATCATTTTTGTATTGTATCATATTTTTGTATTGTATCATATTTGTATTGTATCTTATTTGAATTGTATCATATTTGTATTGCATCATATTTGTATTGTATCATTTCTGTATTTTAATCTTTTTTGATCGCCTGCTAACGAGATTTAGGTTTGAGAGAAGTTTGCACGTTGAGCGGAACCAGCATTTAAATGCTTTTTCCACGAAAATATTTTAAAAAATGTATCTATTCGATGATGATAATATTATAATATTTTTTACGTAATACGTTTTTAAAATATAATAAACTTATTTACCGGCGAATTTGTGCGTATTTTGGGTATTTTTTTGTATAATTTGTACTTGGAAGCGTGTTTTTACGCTGGTGGTGCATGTATATGTAAATTTAAACTACAGTCGTGGTAGTGTTTTTCTCCGCTTTTTTGTCACCTTACCTGTTTATATACATTTTTTGTCTCTTTCTGTTTCTTGTTTCTCTCTCTCTTTCTAGGCCTGTTTCTCTTTCTTTCTTTCTTTCTCTCTCTCTCTCTCTCTCTCTCTCTCTCTCTCTCTCTTTCTCACTTCTTTTATAAACTTGTAAAAGATATTATTCCTTCTTGTTATCTTTGTCGTTTTTCGTTTTACATTATCTTCCTTCATTCTGTCTTTGTCTGTCTGTTTGCTTCTTCGTCTGCCTATCTGTTTGTTTGTCTGCCTGTTTGTTTGTCTTTCTCTCTCTCTCCCTCTTTCTCTCTCTCTCTCTCTCTTTCTCTTACTTTTCGCCTACTCTCTCTTTTTCTTTGAATCCTCTAATTCAAAGGGATGATTTATTTTTTGTAGAAAATAAATGCCACCTAGTCCGAATGATGACGATGATGACGATGATGACGACGATGATGGTGATGAGGAGGAGGAGGAGGAGAAGTAGGATGACGACGACGATGATGATGACAATAACGAAAATAAAAATGACATTGCTATCAGAATTTTCAGCATACAATATTCATTTAAAAGCTCTGTTTACATTTTGTATGTGTTTTTCGTATGCGTTTGAATGTAGATGATAATTTAGGTTAGGAGGCATAAATAAACATAGGTTGTATTTAGATATGTGTTAAAGTAGTTATGTAATTATAATGGTAGTTAAGTTACAAAAGTAGTTAAAGCTTACAAAAGCAGAAAGAAGTTCCCAAAGAACTAACTATGTTGTTAGTACAGTAACCGCCTTAGAGTGGTGAAGAGCGAGCAGTATAACATTATGTAGGTCTGAGTTTTTTCTGTTTTGTATGTCCGCCTTTATATGTTTGTTTGTTTGTCTGTATGTAAGTTTGTTTTTATATTTATGTTAGTATATTTATGTTTGTGAGGTTTGATTGTATGTTCATGTACTTTTTGTATGTGTGTATTTTTGTATGTTTATGTATGTGTGCGTTTTTTGTTATGTTTGTATATTTTGTTGTTGATTGATTGTTATTTGCGGCCAGATGTGTCACCCTAGCAAATGAAATTAACGAAAAAATTGCTAACTTAATTAAAATATTTACTCAAACATTTTAAAATAATTTTTTTTGAAATTAGATAGACAAATCGAAACATTGTATCAGAAAAACAACCTATGGGTAAAAAATCGAAAATTTGTTTAAAAATCGATTCGAAACCTCTACCGGTTTCAAATCGATGTTTAAACAAATTTTTTTTATGTTTTTAACAAAAAAATAGCATAATAAAATTTACAAACATATATCAAAACATCACACATAAACACATACACACACACATACATACATACTAAGAAACCCGTACAAACACATTCAAGCCATATCACTTGTATGGCACATGCTGGGAAATGATGATGGAAATATGAAGCTATGATGTCTCTCGCTAATAATTTTTTTCGTTTCCCATTCAGTTTCGCACATTGTTTTGTTTGTCTTTTTTGTATTTTTGGTATTTTATGTATACACATCTGTATATTTTTTTATCTTTTGTAACTTCTGTATTTTTTGTGTCTTCGCCATGGACATCTGTATAATTCAGGATTGTGGACTGTAGACACACACAGAGCAGAACCACGGGCAATATTTTTCTGTAAATTTATTCGAAGTTACTTTTTTCTTGCCGATTTTTCCTTCACTCCATGCATGGCATTATTATTTTTCTCGATTTTGAAGTTTTTCTTTAACATGCATTGCATTTTTTGCTGTTACTATTACTACTACTATTGCTACTACTACAACTACTACTGCTGCTGCTACTACTACTACTACTACTGCTGCTGCTGCTGCTGCTACAACTACTACTGCTGCTGCTACAACTACTACTTTTATTTTTTATTGCGTGTGCGTGTGATTTGTGTGTGCGTGTATGACTAAGTGAATGAATTAACGACCGTGTACATTTATAATAAGATGAATGAATGAATAAATGAACGAACGAATGAATGAACGAACGAATGAATGAATGAATGTATAACTATATTAATATTAGGATGAAATAATTACTGAATCAATGAATGAATAAATGATTGGGTGGATGGAAATAGTTTATGGTCGCGGTTTAGTTAAACTTTTCAATTTCGATTAATATTCCAGAAGCTCTGGAAGAGTATTATAAATCGTAAATCGTAAAGAAATTCAATTAGCGTTATCGCCCATTGCAACAACTCCAATGAACACTCCTTTACTTCTATCTCTCTCTCTCTCTCTCTTTCTTTCTCTTTCTCTATCTCTCTCTCTCTCTCTGTCTTTCTGTCTCTCTCTCTTTCTTTCTCTCTCTTTCTTTTTTATTTGTTACAAATTTATTACTATTTTTCTGTATTATGTCCATCTTTTTATTTTTCACATATTTTTTGTTCTGTCTCTTCTAATAAACCCTCTCTCTCTCCCTTCCTCTCTTTTTCTCTCTACATCTATCTATCTATCTCACCGTACTATTTCTCATCTCCATCGTTCCGGGCCCAAAAAAGGTTAAACAAATTACAGAAGTAATACCGTGCCTGCGGTGTCAAGTTTTTGCGAGCACACGCCTGTAAATTTCTATTATGTGCAGTCGCCAACATAACACTATTTATATGTATAAGAGAGAAAGAAAGAGAAATAAAGAAAAAGAGAGAGAAAGAGAGAGAGAGAGAGAGAGAGAGAAACGTGAGCAAGAGAGAACAAAAGAATTGAGACGAGCAGACTTAATTAAAAGCCATGCTCAAATATTAATGTTAAAATTTCTTGAAAACATGAAATTGAAAACAAATATTACTGTGTCTTAGTTCATAAACACATGTACACATTCGCACACACACGCGCGCACTTACACACACGCACACAAACACACATACACATACACATACGCTCACAAACACACACATATACACACACGCAGAGATCCTAACAGATCAGAGGATGAAACAGATGACTACAAGAGTGACGGCCCGCTCAAATATTGCTCAGAAATCGGACAAATCTGCAGTAGTAATAGTAAAATTAGTACTGCCACTACTGCTACTGCCACAAGTTGTAGTAGTCGTGGTGGTAGTAGTAGTAGTAGCTGCAGTGGTGATTGCAGTTTTGAATGTTGTGACAGTGGCAGCAAAACTTGCTGCGTTGCGAGTTGTGAAGATGATGACGTTCATAACAGCATCAACAACAACGATAATGACAAAAAAAGCCACAACAACAACAAAAACAAAAGTAATAACATCAATAATGTATGCTACTTGTGCGAGGGTTGTGACGAGATAAAAATATTTACTGGCAGTAGAAGCCGCATAAACAGCCTGAACCCCATTAAAAATCATAGAGGTGATAAAAGACTTTACAACAACCACAACTACGGCTACCACAACTACGGCTACCACAACAGCCACAACTACGGCTACCACAACAACCACAACCAGATTGAAAATGACAACAGCAGCACTACAACTACTAATAATTCCCTCCCTAACATTTTTCCTATAGCAAACCATAAAAAAATTGATTGCAGTAGCAGCAGCAACAGTAGTAATAACGGTAGCGGCGACAGCAGCAGCAGTGGTACTAGCAGCAGAGGTAGTAGTAGCAGTAGAGAAGATTCGGAAGTTACAATATGCTCTGAAAGTTCTGTTTCCCACGAATGGTTAGAATTCAAAATGAACGCAAGAAGTCCGAGTCATCTACGTATAGGCAAGTTTACGAAATTTATTTATTAGTATCGGATCTAGAATATTTAAGTACATACATACATACATACATACATACGTACAGATACACAACACATACGCACACACACACACATACATACACAACACACACACACACACACACACGCACACTCACATACCCGGCATTCATGCATCCTTACAACATACTAACATGATATCAAGTCATTCAGTTATCTATTTATTCATTTATTTATTCACTCATTTATTCATTCATTCATTCATCCATTCATTCATTTATTTTTAAATACGCAGTATCTGGCTATCCAACGCTCGTAAATTTCAATGGCAAAGACGAAAAGATAACTCTATGGAATGAAGTTATTCCCAACTTAATACAAAACTTCTTTTCCTGGCGAGTGCAAAATAACAACAGCC
>NW_008704170.1:1948624-1956870 GCF_000326865.2 Helobdella robusta | reverse complement strand
ACTACAAAGTATCACCAAACAAGCTACAGTCACGTACGACAAAAACATCTCAGATTGTAAACAACAACAACGACAACAACAACAAACACAACTACACAACCATAATATCGCTTGGTATTTCCATAACATCTATAAATGTCATAATCCTCGCTTGCATCATATGGCACAGAGCTAAATTAAGAACTGATCGAAAGCGAAAGCGATTTGTTGCAACAAAAGTAGAACAACAAAACAACAACAACAACATTGTTGCTAACAATTTTGCAACAGCAGCAGCAACAACAACAACAAAACCGTTTATTTTTGAAGGCAGTAACCATAACAACTGTGTAATCGACGATGACGAAGAAAGCAACAACAACAACAACAATAACAACAATAACAATAGTGATTTCAACAACAATTATGGTAATGATCGTAATGTTGTGACATTGAAATTTGTTGATGAAAATGTTGATCTCGGTGGTTTGCGAAAGTTTTCAACATTCCAAAAGCATCAACAACAATCTTATCGAAATCACATCAACAATACTTTCAACAACAACAATAACATCAACAATAATAACAATAACAATAATAATAATTATAATAATAATGCTGCTAATGATAGTTACAACGATAATTATTTTAAGAGAGCCTTATCATTCTCTGCGTTAGTGTCAAACTTAAATACACATAGACAAATTGAATTCAGCAACAAAAACATTAACAACAACAACATTTGTAGCAGCGACAACAACGACAGCAACAGCAACAACAACACATCTTTCCAGACGTTTTTAACATTTTCTCAGCATCTAGCAACAGCTACAACAACAGCGTATAGTAATTCTACATTGCCAAGCACAAACAACAAAGACCAACAACAACAAAACAATTTGTTTAACTACAAGTATGTAACATTCCAAAACAACAACAGCGACATCAACAACAACAAAGCAAAAAACTGCATACCATCACCGATCGAACGCACAATTCCATATAGTTGCATGAAATTATCGTCGAAAGTGCTGGACAACCGCAATAACAATCACATCAACAACAGAAACAACAACACCTACTATAACAATAACAACAACAACAACAACATCAACCACAACAACCACAACAAAAACAACAACAACAACATCAATAACATCAACAACATCAACAACAACAACATCATCAACAATAACAACAAATTAACAGGGCAAGACAAAACCGTCCATTTTTCATTGCAACCCCCGCCCCCTCCAAAAATCAAATCATTACTATTACCGCCACTACCAGCATCATCATCATCATCATTATCTTTAAAATTACCATCATCATCATCGTCGTCGTCGTCGTCATCTTCATTGCCATTAGCTTCACAAACATCTTCGCTATCATCATCATTATCGCCGCAAACAATATTATCAGCGTTACTATCACCAACAATATCATCATCATCATCACCACCATCGTCATCTTCAAAAACTGCAACAAACACATCAACAACGACGTCTG
Source organism: Helobdella robusta (assembly GCF_000326865.2). NCBI lineage: Eukaryota > Metazoa > Annelida > Clitellata > Rhynchobdellida > Glossiphoniidae > Helobdella > Helobdella robusta. The sequence goes on along the minus strand of NW_008704170.1, from coordinate 1,955,382 downwards.
CAACAACAACTACAACATCAACGTTAGCAACTTGTAATAGAACGATCAGTAACAACACTAACAACAACAACAACATCAACAACAACAATATCAACAACAACATCAACAACAATAACAACATCAACAACAACAATATCAACAACAACATCAACAACAATAACAACATCAACAACAACAGCAACAACATCTCGATTCTTGCTGATAAAGTTGCGACAACAAAAACAAAAAAATTTACTAAGCTAACAACGACAATGGTCTAATAATTGATAGCAATGAGTCACATTTGAAACATTCTAACTATAAAAATATTCCATCTTTATATCAATATCATTGCCCCTTCTTTTACTACTACAACTACTACTGCTGCTGCTGCTGCTGCTACTACAACTACTTCTACTGCTACTACTACCGCTGCTACTACTACTACTATTGTTGTTGTTGCTACTACTAATAATAATAATAATATTATCAAGACTTCTATACTATTTCTATATCTACAAGTTACTATTATTACTACTATTATTACTACAGATAATAATAATAATAATAAGTTTTTGTATAGTCTTATTTTTTTATTTTTACGGAAATAAAACATAAAATTTTGCTTTGTTTCAGCAGTTTTAAAGAAGATAAACAAACAAGTAATTGTATTTATGTGTATATGTTTGTTTGTTTGTATGTATGTATGTGTGTATGAATGTATTATTATTATTATTATTATTATTATTATTATTTTTGAAAATTTGTATAGAGCTAATTACAAACAAAATGTTTCTCATAAGCACTATCTAAAAAAAACAGTTAAATTGCTACGATAAACCAAATTTTATAATGAAAACAAAAATGATTTCAATAATTTCTTGAACGATTTTTCTGTCAGTTCGGGCTGTCTTAGATAACTTTGTTGACTATGTATGTATGCATGTATGTATGTATGTATGTATGTATGTATGTATGTATGTATGTATGTATGTATGTATGTATGTATGTGTGTATGTATGTGTGTATGTATGTGTGTATGTATGTATGTATGTGTGTGTGTGTGTGCGTGTGTGTGTGTGTGTGTGTGTGTGTGTGTGTATGTGTGCGTGTGTTTGAAAAAAACAATTAAGTGAGACCCATTGTCGCATTATATATCAGAGTAAATCATATTTAACTCGCTAAGTTAGTATTACACAACAGCAACAACAACAACAACAATATCAACAACAACATCAACAACAATAACAACATCAACAGTAACAACAACAACAGTAACAACAACAACAACAGTAACAATAACAACAGCAGCAACAATAACAACAACAGCAGCAACAATAATAACAACAACAACAGCAGCAACAACAACAATATAAACAAGAATACTAACATCGTGAGCAAACTAGGTAAGAAAGTCATTAGCGATGATGTTCGCTCCCTGATATATTATTATTGCTATTTAAATTCTTCTTGCCAATAACAACAATAACAACAACAATAATATAAAAAAAACAATAACAACAATAACAATAATAAAAAAAATAACAATAATAATAATAATAATATCGCCCCAATAACTCCATCCATACCCCATACGCAAGGGCGTTTTTGTGTTGTGATATGTTATTTCTGACGTTGATGTTGTTCGTCACTTCTGAAGTAGTAGTAGTAGTAGTAGTAGTAGTATTATCGGTAGTAGTAGTATTATCGGTAGTAGTAATAGTAGTAGTGTAGTAATAGTAGTAGTAATAGTGGTAGTAGTAGTAGTAGAAGCCGCGGCAATTGTAAAATTAGTACAAACAGTATAGTAGCAGTAGCTATAGCGGTATAGTATGTATATTAAGATATATATATTTTTACATATTGTTATGTAATGTTGTGTGTGTGTTGTGTATGTGTCTATGTTTGTGTTTGTGTGTGTGTACGTGTGTGCGTGTGTGCAACAATCTTTTTTTTGTTTTTATTGAACTTGCTTTATTGAGGCATGGCAAGTATAAACATTATCGTTACGGGCCTTTGAAACTATTGTAAATTTACCAAAGGTTAAAGATGATGATGTTTCTGATGTTGCCAAAGATGATGACGACGACGACGATGATGACAATGATGGTGATGATGATGATGGTGATGGTGAGGATGATGACGATGATGATAATGGTGATGATAATGGTGGTGATGGTGGTGGTGATGATGGTGATGAAGAAAAGAAAGAAAAAGAAATTGATGGTGACGATGATGAAAAACAAAGAAAAAGATGATGATGATGATGGAAATGATGGTAATGATAATAAAATATTCCTTTAATTATAACTACAACGATATGATACTTGGTACTAATTCAATAATCTGCTCATTTGTTCATCATTCATTCACTCATTCGTTTGGAAGAGTGTATTAGTCTCTTTTTATTTATTCATTCATTTATTCATTCACCCGTACTCTTTTCTTTCTTTCATTCATCCATTCATTCATTCATTAATTAATTCATTCATTAATTCATTCATTTATTCATTCATTCATTCATTCATTCATTCATTCATTCATTCATTCATTCATTCATTCATTCATTCATTCATTCATCCATCCATTCATTAATTCATTCATTCATTCATTCATTCATTCATTCATTCATCCATCCATTCATTCATTCATTCATCCATTCATTCATCCATTCATTCATCCATTCATTCATCCATTCATTCATTCATTCATTTATTCATTCATCCTGACCCAATTTGCATGCAAACTTAAATTATCCGCTCATAAAACGGCCGGCTATCTCATCAATGAAAAATTAAAATCCAGGTTCATGATGATGATGTTGACGACGACGATGATGATGATGACGATGATGATGATGATTAGGATGATTGAGAAGATGACGATTATTGTGACGATAATAATAAGTTTTATTTTCGTAACAGTAAATAATAAATACCATTGTTTAGTTTTACTGTAGTGTTTAGTACTTCTAGAAGCAAGAGTAGTAGCAGCAGCAGAAGTAGTTGTGGCAGTTGTGATAGCAGTAGTACCAACAGCAGCGATTGTATCAGCTGCAGCAGTAGAAATAGTAGTAGTAGTATTAACAATAGTAGTAGTGGTTGTACATACATTTGGCTGTTGTCATCTGGATTTCAGACATTTTAACGATCATTTAATTAAACTGGACACTTATCTGTGTGTGCGTGTGTGTGTTTGTGTATATGTGCGTGTGTAATAGTAGTAGTAGTAGTAGTAGTAGTAGTACTAGTAGTAGTAGTAGTAGTAGTAGTAGTAGAAGTTGTTGTAGATGTGTTGTTTTTGTTATTGTTGTTAACGTATTTTATTCTTTCATGTTTGTAGGATTTTTGTTTATTTGCGTCCGATCTTGCGGATAAGTCTTGTGTCCCACAATTTATAAAACTCATAGTGTAGAATAATTACAGTTAAAATAACAAATCACACTTACAATGATAATAACATTAACAACAACAACAACAATAATAACAACAATAGCAATGCCATTATAATTAATAATAGCAACAAAAACAGGGTACAAGTATGACATATTCGCCGTGTTATCTATAACAGCTCTCCACGATTCTGTTTCTACAAACAATAAAAGCCCCATTTATAAATGCAAATACAAACATACAGACAGACAGCCAGACATACATACAAACAGACAGACAGACAGACATACTAACACAACACACTTAGATTATCATTTTATCTTCTATAATCAACAAAAGTTACGACAAAGCGGAAAAATGAAATAACTTGTACTTACAAATGATGAATTCATTAAAAATGATACAAAACATACTTACATACATACACACATACATACATACATACAAACACACACACATACATACATACATCCATACATACACCCATACATACAAACACACATACATACATACATACATCCATACATACACCCATACATACAAACACACATACATACATACACACATACATATATATCCATACATACATACAAACACACATACATACATACATGCATACATACATATATCCATACATACATACAAACACACACACATACATACATACATACATACATAAAATTGTTTGAAAAAGTTATTGTAAGCCGTTAAATGGCAATAAAAAAGACCCGACGGTACGGCGATAAGGGCCAGTAACATCTTCAAAGACGACGACGACGACGATGATGATGATATGGTTGAAAAAAAAATAAATCGTAAAACTTACAAGCAATATTATCATCTCGAGTTGGCAAAATCAATTCTTTAAATTTCTCTTTCTCTCTTCCCCCCCCCCTCTCTCTCTCTCTCTCTTTCTCTCTCTTTCTATATATATGTATATGTTTTTATTTATATTTATATATACTCTCTTTTTGTATTTTTTTTTCTTACTCCTTCTAATTTCCCAACACTTAATTAACGTTTATACTATGTATAAATCATACACACTTCAACATGTTTCAAATTAATACACTTACTTGTGTGTTTGTATGTATGAATGTATGTATGTATGATTGTATATATTTATAAGCAATATTTATTTGGCCCCAGAAGTGCCATAAAAAGCGGTATGAATGTGTGTGTCGGTGTGTTTGTGAGTGTGTATGTGTGTGTGTGTGTGTGTCTGTCTGTTTGTTCATATGTATGTGTGTGGTCTTCATTACCTGTGCGTATGTATATACATGTGTATGTTTATGTATGTTTGTATGTCTGTATGTATGTGTGAATGGTTGAATATTTACACGTAAGTGTGTATGTCTGTCTTTATGTTGTAAATTAATTTACTAGTTGGATAGCTTTGAAAACATACTGACACACATTAACATGCACATAGGCACACACACACACACAAACACACAAATATATATATATATATATAAGTGTGTGTGTGTGTGTGTGTGTGTGATATATATATATATGTGTGTGTGTGTGTGTGCGTGTGTATGTGCGTGCGTGAAAATGAGTAAAATTGAAATTTTTTTATGAATGAAGTTATAATAGCATAAGGCTTTGCGATGAGTTTCTAAATTAGTATCGTCTACAATAGGGTATAAATTAACAGTTTATTGCTAATGCTATCACTATGTTAATAACTTTATGGTTGTTGTTATTGTTATTATTATTAATTATTATTGTTAATGTTGTTGATGTTATTATTACTCAATTTGTTATTAATTAATATTTGTTGTTGTCGTTGTTGTTGTTGTTATGATTGGTTTGTAAGGACAATGAAGAAATATTTTGACATCATTATGTATTTTACCGTATTTCCTCGCTTATTTTCCCTTTCATTTTAGCGTTCTTTCATTCATTCGTTCATTCATTCATTCATTCATTCATTCACACATTCATTACAATATCGATACATGGATAGATACTTGAGTTTACGATACTGTGAAGTCAAGAGTGAATGTACACATGTATGTATGTGTGTGTGTGTGTGTGTGTGTGTGTGTGTGTGTGTGTACGTGTGTATGTGATAATGACGATGACGTCTTAATTATTTTGATAACAGATTCCTCTGGTTAATGCTTCCTGCCAAAATACAAAGGCAATAAAAAAGGACGATGATGATGACGAAGACGACGAAGATGATGATGATGATGATTTCGCTAATGATGATGATGTTGATGATGATGATGAAGATGATGATGATGTTGATGATGATGATGTTGATGATGAACAGGTTTGGGCAATTATTTTTGGTGCAATGTCATAAAAGTTAAACTTGGATTGAGTTGTCTTGGAAAGCCAAGAACATTCATTTATCTATTTATCCATCAATCGTTCATTCATTCATTCGTTCATTCATTCATTCATTCTTTCGTTTTTTTTGTGTGTTTTTTCATTCATTTATTCGTTCATTCATCAACACATAAACAAAAAAAAACATTTATATCCTGAAAAACCGTAAAAATAAACAATGCCTTTTATGGCCCATCAATAGATTTGTATAAAACTTAAGGTTAAGATGTAACCTAAAAACGGTCATAAACCACACACACGCACACACGCACGCACAAACACACACACATACATACAGACATACATGAATAGACTCGGTCGTGTTACTGGAACAATTATTTATACCTCACTATGATCTCCACAAATTTATGGACCGATCGGAGGAAGTTGGTTAATTTATGCGTGTGCAATAATATTTACACATAACACACATACACATACAAACAAACACACATACACATACAAATAAACACACATACACATACAAACAAACACACATACACATACATACATACAAACGCCCGTACACTTTGTATTGGATTAGTTACACACATTTTATAGTGAGACAACATCAAATAATATCAGAATACAAACCGACAACTGTATCATGATGACACAAATGCATATATAAGTTCAACATCAAATTGCAATCACAAACAACACACACATACATACACACACGTATCTACACATACATATACACACACACACACACACACACACACACACATTTTTACTTACGCTCGCCACAAACTTCTTGACCGGATATCGTAAAATATGAACTTCCAACAAACTAACAACACACACGCGCGCACACGCACACGCATTCATACACACGTATATACATGTCTATACAAATATATATATATATATATATATATATATATATATATATATATGTATGATATATATAAATGATATATATGATATATATATATATATATATATATATATATATATATATATATATATATATATACTTTTATGTGTATATATACACTCGCTTCATATATTCTGAGTTTCATTTCGATTTTATTAACTCCG
>NW_008704170.1:1884373-1884861 GCF_000326865.2 Helobdella robusta | reverse complement strand
CAAACTATTAATGATAAAATAATTTCCATGTCATATAATTTAATATAACTTTGGGTATAACAATTTTTATGTTATATAATTTAATATAACTTGAGTTATAATAATTTTCATGTTTCAAAGGAATGTTTTTAGCGGGCATGAAACTTTAGTTGTTTCTCCTCTATTGCTATATTTGAGTGTTGTTATTATTTTTCTCCAGTAGTTAATTTTTTTCATGTGATGAGTTTTGACATTTTTACTATCATTGAAGTCTCTGGCCACTTCTTTCCCCCCCTCTCTCTTGTTCTCTTTCTCTCTTGTTCTCTCTCTCTCTCTTTTTATTTTAAAAACATATATATATATATATATATATATATATATATATATATGTATATATATATATCGCATTTATTTATGCATATGGTCTGACTATCAGACAACTTGACTTATCAGTCTGGGTAATTGTTATTATTATTGCTGTTATTATTATTATTATTATTGTTGTTGTT
>NW_008704170.1:1882704-1884323 GCF_000326865.2 Helobdella robusta | reverse complement strand
AATCACAAACAACACACACATACATACACACACGTATCTACACATACATATACACACACACACACACACACACACACACACATTTTTACTTACGCTCGCCACAAACTTCTTGACCGGATATCGTAAAATATGAACTTCCAACAAACTAACAACACACACGCGCGCACACGCACACGCATTCATACACACGTATATACATGTCTATACAAATATATATATATATATATATATACTTTTATGTGTATATATACATTCGCTTCTTATATTCTGAGTTTCATTTCGATTTTATTAACTCCGATTGATGATGATATCTCATTATCGATGATATCTGTATCATTGCTGTTGTTGAATATTAAATGATAATAATGATAATTAATAATGATAATTAATTATTTTGTTAATTGTATTATTTATAAAAATTATTTATACTAATAATTAATATCTATAATTAAATTTAATGATGGGAGTAGGTAATACTTTTCATTGAAATAAATTTTGTACCACAAGAAAGGTACGTTTTTCTGTATTTATACATGTTTGTTTGTTTGTTTGTATGTTTGTTTGTGTGTTTGTCTCTTTGTATATACGTATATTTGTATACATCTAGGTAGGTATGTAGGTGTGATTCAGTATTACAACTATTATTAGTCGCTTTGTATTTGAACCTTAGGTATTTGTAAATACACGGCTTAAGTCATCTCGATAAGACAATGGAGGTTTTATCAGAACTTCTGCAACAACAACAGCAGCTACAACAGCAACTACAACAGCAACTACAACAGCCGCCGCAACAACAACAACAATATCAGCAACAACATCAACAATTTTTGAGTCAGCAAAGTTATTATTGTAGTACGGATTATCACAGTAAATGCTTGCAACAACAACAACAACAAAAACAGCATCAACAACAATTATGCAACGATAAACAACGTCTACAAAGACAGCAGAAATCTCAACATCAACTCCGGCAAAAACACAAAACGGATTTTGCACAATGTAATCAACAACAACAACACCATCAACAACAACATCAACAACAACATCAACAAAAACATGACAGCAACACATACGCTGATCACAGAGCGACAACATCAACAACAACAAGCAACACATTTTGCAACAATTTTGTTGCTTTAGATTTGTTAACAATCTGCACAAAGAAACTTAAACAAAACAAAGAATTTGAAATAAATCGAAGTGTAATAAACAAAAACATTAACAACGACAATAACGACATGAACATCAATAGCAGCAGCACTCCTAATCATTTGAATGACAACAACAACAACAACAAAATAATAAACATAAACAACAACAAAACAAACAATGATACAAAAAATGATCTTCATCGGAAACAATCATTACATCATCCTCTACGTCATCAACATGTTGAGAAACAAAAAGTTTACGAAACAACAGCGTCATCTTATTTATTCAATCTCATCCCAACATCATCAACTTCGTCGTCATCATCATCATCTATGCTGAAAAAAGAATCTCAAAAAACGATAATCCCAATATTTTCCTTTCTTCCCATTCGCTGGCTACTTATGACGTCATTGTTAACTACGACGTTCATTGGTCAATCAGAAGCTATCGAATGGTTGTAAGTAAAA
>NW_008704170.1:1872704-1880204 GCF_000326865.2 Helobdella robusta | reverse complement strand
TATTATCGTAGCGTTATAATAATATAATTTATTCATCCATCATTGATTAATAATAAATAACATCTTCAAAAATATGTACCTGCTATAAGTGGGTGTATGCACACGTCCACACACACACATATATATATATACATATATACACACATATATACAAACATATATATATATATATATACACACATATAAATGAAGGTATGTACGTGTGCACACGCACGTTTTACACACGCACACACATTTATTTTAACCCTCGGGTTAAAATTCAATGCTTGCATTTGCTAGCTAGATGGATTCATAAATTATTACCTTTTCACATACATATATACATACATACAAACATACATACATACACACATACATACATACATACAAACATACATACACAGGTACAAAGATATACAAACTTTTATAAATAATTTTTCATGTATGCGTAACATCGGCAATAATAATTGATAATTTTATAAAATAATAATAATAATTATAAGAATTATAAAACCTAATTATAATTAAATAATATAATTTAAATGTATGGATAATGAATTGAATTGCATTGGAGACCACCCACTATCGATTTTAGCATTTTAATGTTCATTTGGATTCTATGCGTTCATTGTTAAATACGTTCAATAAAATGATGATGATGTTGATGGTGATGCTGATAATGATATCTTTATTTATGATGGTAGTGGTGGTGATATATCTTTAGTGATGATGATGATGATGATGATGATGGTAAAGATGATGATGATGATGATGCCGATAATGATATCTTTATTTATGATGCTGGTGATGATGATGGTGGTGGTATATCTTTAGTGATGATGATAATGCTGACTACTACTTGGGTGGCACGATAACAAAACAACGACGACAAATGATGATGATGATGACGATGATGATGACGTGTGACAAATCGGTTTTCTTCCGTGACACGGATAAACATGTAAACATTCCGAACGAATGTACGTGTGTGTGGGTGTTTGTGTGTGTATTTGCGTGTGTGCGCGCGCGTGTGTGTATTTGCGTGAGTGTGTTTGTGTGTGTGTGTGTAATGTGTTTACAGATTTCACCACAATCAAACTTATTGCAACTATTTTGCAAGCGCCCTCTTTCCGATCAACGGTTATATTAGAGACAAAGAACTATCACCACTTTATTTCCACCATAATCATCATCCTCATCATCATAACCGTTATCACCATCATCATCATCGTTACCATCGTCATCATTACCACCACCATCATCATCACTGCCATCATCACCGCCATCATCATCACTACTACCACCACCATCATCATCATTACTACCACCACCACCATCATCATCACTACTATCATCACCATCACTACCACCACCATCATCATCATTACTACCACTACCACCATCATCATCATTACTACCACCACCACCATCATCATCACTACTACCATCATCATCATTACTACCACCACCACCATCATCATCACTACTATCATCACCATCACTACCACCACCATCATCACCGCCATTGCAGTCAACGAGATGACGTCGCAGACAATTTAGCGCTACATAAATTACAATTTCGACAAGTTCACCGAGTTCCTATACTTCAACTAATTTACATATTGACATCTCTGTTTATTATATGAATATGTATGTGTTATATATATATATATATATATATATATATATCTGTTTGTATATATATATAATTTAATATAGTATATATTCTAGCTATATATCACACACACATAAAATATTAATCATGGTGATTAATTAACGATTAAGTTGGCCGTCCTAACGTAATATAAATAATAAAAATGATGATGGTGATAATAATAATAATAAAATAATAATAATGATGATGATGATGATGATGATGATGATGATAACTCTTACGATGACCAAAGCATGGACTTCTGAATAATTATTTAGAAGCCCATGAACCGAACGCCGATCGACTGGCAAGGCAATAAAAGCAGTTGTTGAACGCAAAAACAGCAACAACAGTCTATAAATAAATTAGCATGATAATATTAATGTTGTTGTTGGTTGTTGATGATGATGTTGTTGTTGTTGAGATTGTTGTTGTTGTTATTGTTGTTGTTGAGGTTGTTATTGTTGTTGCTGTCATTGTTGTTGTTGTTGTTGCTGTTGTTGTTGTTAATGTTGTTGTTGTTGTTATCACGGTTATGATGTTAATATTAATAAATCAACATTAATCAACATTAATTATAATTTCATGCTCCAACCATCAGACATCACTATCATCACCTGCCGTCTTTATTACAATGTTACATAGATAGAGAGGAAGTGATGAAGAGAAAGAGAGAGAGAGAAAGAGAGAGAAAGAAAGACAGAGAGAAAGAAAGAGAGAGAGAAAGATAATTTTTATTTTTATTATTAATAATTATTTTTTATTTCAAACAAAACATTGCGAAATAAAGAAAGACAAACAAACAGAGAGAGAGAGAAAGAGAGAGAGAGAGAGAGAGAAAGAGAAAGAGAGAATAAAGTAGAAAAAAAGAGGAAAAGATATAGAGAAAGTGAGAGAAAAAATAAAGACAAAGGAGGAAAAATTTAATTAAAAAAAATCAAAAGGTAGAGTGCGGAAGAAAGAAAAATAGAGAATGAGAGAGAGAGAGAGAGAGAGAGAGAGAGAGAGAGAGAGAGGGGGTAAGTTTAATCAGGATATGTGTATTGTAGCAATTAAGAGAGAGGTGATGGCATTTTAACGATCATTTTATGTCTTCCAACACAGACCTGTGTGTATACAAATGAGGTCATTCATCCATCTATCCATCCATCCATCTGTTCATATGTTTATTCGTTCGTTGGTTCATTCGTTCGTTCGTTTGTTCATACCTTCATTCATTTTTTATATAAGTTTTCATTCTTTCACTTGTCTACATTTCGTTTTTACCAATATTTTTTATATAGATTTTAATTAATTGAAATTTTCATTAATCATTTCTTCATTCATTCAGTTTTTATCTGTTCATTTTTTCGCTTTTTCGTTCATTCATTCATTTATTCATTCATTCATTCATTCATTCATTCATTCATTTATTAATTCATTCATTTACGCACACATTCACTCACTCGCTCATTCATTCATTCAAGCAAATATATTAAACAGAACAACGAACGATACAATGATTTATTGACGAACAACAGCAATAACAACAACAACAACAACAATAATAGTAATAATTACAATCACAGCAACAACACAAACAACAACGACAACACAACCAACAACAACAACAACAATAATAATAATTACAATCACAGCAACAACACAAACAACAACACAAACAACAATAGCAACATGACACACGCATAGTTTCATTACTGCAGTATAATTGAGTGGTGGTAACCTCAGAAGCAAGTATAAGTTAAGTCCTTGTACTAATGTTATTTACAACAAAATCACTCCAAACTTATCCCAAATAGCCCTAGCCAGCCTTTTAGCACCCCTTAATGACCTTAATCGCCCCTTTAAAATCTAAACAGAGCCGTGGCAAAACGTCGAGATCCCCACTGGAATCGAACCTGGGACTGTACGAACCCAAACCTCGAAGGTCTCCTGGATTATCAGAAAAAAATCTGCATAAAGAACCTTGACCTTATGAGCGGTGTGGTCCATGCCTCGCTGCAGACGGCCCAGACCTGTCAAGAACTTTTTATCGATAGTAGGTGGAATTGCTCCAATATACTACAGGCACCCAGGTACATGCCGGATTTGACTGGAGGTTAGTTGCTAAGTTTCATTGTTTTTGTTTGTTTGTTTGGCTCTGTTTGTTTGTTTTGTTTGTTTGTTTGTTCATTTGTTTGTTTGTTCGTTCGTTCGTTTGTTTTATTTGTTTTTAAAAACTGTTTGATACATTTGTTTTTTTATTATAAATTTGTTAGTCCTTTCGATAAAAATAATTTCATAAAGTAATCTTAATAAACCTCCATTGTACTTTTTACTATAATTCGTTTAAACTGTTAGCTAGAAGGTTTCTACATAGGGTTCACATGATGAAATTTGTGAAGTTGTGTTTTAATATTATTAGCTACTCCACCACACCACTACCACCAACATCATACAGGCAGTCGTGAACAAGCAGTAGTCTACGCTTTGGCTTCGGCGTCTCTGGTTCAGTCAATCGCAAAAACTTGCAGCAGTGGCTACAGCACGAAATGTAGTTGTGGTCGGCATCCGTTCGATGAGCCACCAGCGACTGATTTCAAGTGGGGTGGCTGTGGCGATGACGTTCGCTTCTCTGTCGATTTTTCGCACAAGTTTACTGATAAGTTTTGGCAGAAAAAGTTAAAAGAAAAGAAGTTGAAAAAGTTGGCAATGATTAATTTACACAACAACAGAGTTGGTCGGCAGGTGAGTGTGATGGTTGAGGATTGTGAACATTTATGATGATTTGTGGTTAATATATATTATAACGCAACCAACAACACAAACGACTCGAACACCAAACAACCTAAACGAACACAAACAAACTCAAACAAACACGAACGAACAAACAAACACGAACAAACTAACACGAACGAACGAACAAACAAACATCACAGATAATGTCAACCAGCCTAGGAACCTCCTGCAAATGCCACGGTGTCTCCGGATCGTGCTCGGTCAAAACCTGCTGGAAATCCCTACCAGACCTCAAAACCATCGGAGCCCTCCTCGTCCACCAGTACGCCATTGCGGTGGAGGTCGACCTCAGAAGACCCAGGGTCAAGAACGATGACGTCACAGTCGGGGGAAAGAGGGGCGGTCGCAGTGGCGACAAGCAGCAGCAACAAATGTCCAACAGTTTCTGGTTGGATCACGAGGAGAAATGGATCGACTTCGACTACGGCGGTGAGGAAGCCTTGATAATGGCGATGAACAACAACAACAACAATAATAATAATAATAACCAAAATGGCATTAATAACATCAACGCTAACAACAACAACAACAACCATATGAACAACGATTACAACGAGTATGATTACGGTGTAGACGTGCGAGTGATGAAGGCAAAAAGTGCACCGCCATCGCCACCATCGTTATCGAACAAAAAAAATAATAAGAATAATAAAAATAAAAATAATAAAAACAAAAAAGATGTGAAAAAGGTTTTAGTACCGATCCTACCATTTAGGAAAAACTTCTCTGAGAACGACCTCCTCTTCATAACGAAGTCTCCGGATTACTGCCTGCCGGAACCTAGTCTTGGGTCCATCGGGACGAAGGGAAGGTTAGCGAAAAAACAAGATGATGATAACGATGATGATGATGGTGATGATGATGATTACGACGTGATATTCAAGATTAAAAAACAACAGCTAGTCCAGCGATAATAAACTATTCAGATATTATCATCATTCAAATTTCCTACTACAAAAAACTTATCAGAAAACAAAATTTTTCCCTCCAAAACCAAAACGCAGAGAATGTTCTAGGACAGAAGACGGCTCTGGCGGCTGTAAATCCATGTGCTGTGGTCGCGGCTTCACGAGCGAGGAGGTGGAAATTCAGTACAGATGCGACTGCAAGTACTACTGGTGCTGCTACGTTAAGTGTAAGACGTGCTACAAAGTTGTCGAGATCAACAGGTGTCGGTAATTTGGTGCATTGTTGAGGGAATCGGTGCATTGATGAGTGAATTGGTTGGTGAGTTAGAAGATGGGTGAATGGTGAATGAATTAGTGAATGAACTGATAATGGATGTTTGAATGTGTATGTGAAATGGGTTATTGAGATAAATAGATGTTGATGATTTGGGTGAGTGAATGAATGAATGATGAATGGATGCATGTCTTATGGAATGTTTGTATATATGTGCGTATAAACAAACAAAGTTGTTTGTATCAATGGCCTCTTAATTTGTATTTTTGTATTTCTGTGTTTTATATATAATATATATATATATATATATATATATATATATATATAGTTGTTAATTATGTTAATTTATTACAGCACGAATCGTCACTTCTGACGTCACGCATTTTTTTCTACTTTTTTTTTCCTAAATCTTGGTGGTTCATTATGAATCGTCTTCGTTTAATTTCTCTTATGATAGTTAATAAATTAAAAAAATAATTATAACAATAATAATAATAATAATATTTGGAACATGAATATTGATAACAATATGAGTAATAATAATAATAAATAATAATAAATAACAATAATAATAGAATGAATAAATATACTTTTGAGCGTTTTTTCTGTTTGATCTCATTGTAGAGTGATTAGTCAAATAAATAAATAAATAAATTAATTATTTATTTATTTAATAATAATATCAATAAAAATAATTTAACAAAAATCATGTATACAAATTGTTTTCATCATTATAAATTTTTATCATGGACAGAATTGCTCACATGTCAGTCAGTGTAAAACTATTTAGCTGGTTATATAGTGGTTAAACTTTCATAACATGAGAACTACCCACCATCCCCACAGCAAAACGTACATACACAGATCTATATTTTCACCAGAACCATACGTAATACCATTGTTTATGTTTCCTTAACACCACACGATGTGTCTGTGTGTGTGTGTGTGTGTGTGTATACGTGTGTGTGTATGCTTGTATCTGTGGTGTGTATGTGGTGTTTGTGTGTGTGTGTGAGTTTAACTAGTTAGAATTTTTTTATATGTGCTATTTATATGTAGATGATGACGAAAGAATTATTGAGGAAACAACTTTTTAAATTTTTTATTTCAACATAATAAATTTTCTCAACGATTTATATTTGTTGGCAGCCATCCTATTAAGTATTGCCGGGTCTATGGTACATACGTTGCCAGCCCTTGGTGAATGAACGAATGAATGAATGAACGAATGAATGAATGAATGGGCGCTTGAATGAATGAATGAACGGATGAATAAATGAATTAATGAATGAACAAACAAACAAAAAATGAAATACTTAAAGTCAAAATTAAAAAAAAATCTCCAAAGATACGAATTTACAAACGCAAAGATATCCCTTGTAGTTTCAAAGTAGTACACTACTTCAACCGGCTAAATTGGAAAAATTTTGTGTGTGTGAGAGAGAGAGAAAGAGAGGGCATTGTATTAGTTTCTTACTGATATATTGATATACTGATATATATTGATTAATTAACCAGTTAATTAACTAATAGTATTAATTAACCAATTTTTGTAAATAATTAATGACCAACCAGCATTTCATGCTTTTCGATTTCTTTTCTGAAAATTTCAAAAAAAACGCTGACGGTTCTAGCGGGAATGGGCTGTCGCCTGGTTGCTTCGTACCAAACTACCTCAAATTTGAACAGCCGGCCGCCTGATTTTTTCGTAATTTTCAGTGGTTTCACTAGAAATAACAGGTCTGGCTATTGATAATTCGTGTCTGGACAGATGTTTGTTTGTTTGGATGGTGGGGGGGGGGGGTTGGGCAGAAAACATACATCGATATATTCGGCGATACTTTGCACTCCGATGCTCATATTAAAAATTCTATTCCCGGGCCATTGGAACCCCTGTATCGGTTCGT
>NW_008704170.1:1860204-1867704 GCF_000326865.2 Helobdella robusta | reverse complement strand
ATTAGTAAATTTGTTGATAAGTTACTAATTAGTTACTCAAATTTTATTTAATATAAATGAAGGTCTGGTTATTGTTTGTGAAGTATTATCCTAAATTTTGCTTCGATAATTGAACTATCATCTTCTACAAACAAATTCCATTAAACAAATGTAAAATATTTAATGTAATTTGCTCATTTCTTGTTACGATTGCGTTTATACGCTTATAATTTTGGTTATATAAAATATATAGAGTTTATATATTTCGTGATGTTTAACACAAGTGTACTGTAGATATTGTATGATGCATATTTAATATTCACGTGAAACTTAACGCTCATCCCTATTACAAACATTTATAAATTAAGTTTACTTTTAATGCAATTTAATACTTTTTAATTTTAATCATATTGCAAGAATGATTTGTTAATTATTTCGTGTTTAATAATTTTTTGGCATTTTGGCAGTTTTTTAAATTTTGGAATGAGGTTAATTTTATTGTTTTTAAATTGCAACGAGAAAGTATGATTCAACATTCAACTGTGTCTGTATCTGTATGATGATGTATGTGAGTGCCAGTCCAATCAATCGAAATCAAACCAAACATAATTCATTCAAGATTCAAATTTTAAATGGGGAAATTAATTAAAAGGAGGCGGTAGGATGGTAGGCTTCTTTTTAAGTAGATTATATATATATATAATATATATAACATAACAAAATACATATTATATTATATAACATATTTTTAATTTTTATATATAACATAACCAGTGAACAGTCGCTAGTCAGCGCACGGGCCTCAGTGATGGTGTACGATGACTCACACAAAAGATGGCTGCCCAGTGGCACGTCGCAAGGGATCTCAAAGGTTCATATTTATCAGCACGTCATTAACAACACGTTCAGGGTCGTCGGCAGAAAGTTGCAAGATCATGAGGTAAGTGGAGTTGTCAATTTTTGGAGTCTTTAGGTTATTTTTTAGCTGTTTTTGTATGCTTAATAAAGTAAAGTTATGTTTTTTAGGGGTTTTGAATTTATTATTGATGTTATTGGACTAGAAGCTTTTTGGCTCCTTCTACTTGGATGGTTTTTTAATTTTATATTAAAATGTTTCACCATCTTGCTAACCTCAACAAGGGGTTAAGTAAGGAGATAAGTGTCTAAATTTTAACAAATATTTAATCCTATGTTTTTATATTTATATATTTTTGGTTTATTTATTTAATTTATTCACATATAATTCACACACACAAATTAGCAATTATCAAAATCTGTCACACACACACAAACACACCCACACACAAAAACAAACACACACACACAGGTCTCTATTAACTGTGCTATATTGAGAGGTTTGAAATATAACCAAGCAACGCCAACATTTCATCAGTGGAGAGATAATAGACAGGTGGTTGATTGTTTTTTTGATTAATTGATTGGTTGGTTGATTGATTGATTGATTGATTGATTGATTGATTGATTGATTGATTGATTGATTGAAAGGTGTTTGGATTGAACTTCAGTAGCAAAGAAGAGGCAGATTCATTTGCACAGACAATGATGGTAGTTCTTGACACTCTATCAGGTGCTTGCATCGGAGGTATGCATTTAATTATAGTTTTATAATTACAATTATAATAATTAATTATAATACATAGTGATAATGGTAATATTATTGTAACAACATTATAATTCATATTATCATAATTCACTACAGCGATGTCAAAACTTTAATTCATATGTGATAATATTGTATAATATTAGCCATGTACTTCTGATGTGGGATGGCTTGTTCTTACTTTTCTAACTTTTTATTACTTTTATTCGTTCAAACATTCATTCATTTATTTGTAATTTATTTCTCATTCTCGTTCATTCATTCGTTCACTCATTCATTCATTCTTTCATTCACTCATTCAGGCATCTCCAGACAGTTTTCTAGTCCAGCAACATGTTATGTGGATCAGCAGGCCGATCAACAACAGCTGCAGCAGCAACAGTTGCAGCAACAGCAGCTGCAACAGCAGCAGCAACCGCAATTTCCGCATCAGCACAGTCTACAACATCAGTCTAGTCTCAACTACCCATCAGCCCAGCAATACTTCCAACAGAATGGTACGCAACTGCAACAAGTTGATGTTGTTTAAGCTGATGTTTTCAACGTTACAACAACAAATACTACTACTACTACTACTACTAATAATAATAATAATAATAATAATAATATACAGGACAAATGGCAAAATCAACAATGCAACAGCAGCAGCAGCAGTGTTCAATGGTTTCAGCTACTTATAATGGCAACATGTCATCTGAGGATGTTTTCAACATTACGTGAGTTATGATGATGATGATGATGTTGTTAGTGTTGATGACGATGAGGATGAGTAGGATGATGATGATGATGATGATGGTGGCGTAAATGTTGTTATTCAACCACCAAACTCGCAAGCAGTAGAACTCAGCAGCAGCAGCAGCAAGATGGCACTGGCTACCATAAAACTCATAAGAGAACTTCATCACAGGGCTGCACTCTTTCAGGTTCGTGACATCAACATCAGCAACAAAAACAACAACAGACAGTGATGTCATCAGTAATAACATCAACTACAGTGACGTCAACAACAACAACAGCAGTGATATAGACAACGACAATGACTTTAAAGATGACATCCTTAGTAATGACATCAACAGCAATGACGACGACGACATGTAATAACATCCAAACTATTTTCATAGCAACAACAACGCACGTAGTCAACGCCACCGACAACTATATTTGTATTAATTTGTTGTTACTTATTGATGTAGTGATGTAATTAGTATTTGTTTGTTATTTTCAGCCTATGGCAACAGCATTGCAGTTTCACAGCAGCAACAGCAGCAAGTAAACAGCAGCAACAATAATTGGTATGAATCGATAGCGCCGGCTTCAGGCGACATGAGGCCCCAGCCACAGCTGCAACAACCATTGTCAGCATCGTCAACTGCACCGTCGTCTTCATCATTATCAGGAGTTCCTCCCGTACCTCCGCCGATATCGGGACTGCCACTGAGGGGAGGTGTGTCATCTTCGTTCTCTTGCTTCATTCTTTTATTCTCCCCTCATTTCAAATTTTATTTCTCACTTTCTTGCTCTCTCTTCTTCTTTTCTTGCAATCTCTCTCTTCCTCTACTTTTTCTCCATTGTTTTCTTCCTCCTCTCTTTCTTTCTTTTTCTTCTCTTCATCTCTCTTTTTATTTCTCCTCCACTTCTTACATTCACTCATTCTCTGACTGAAATACAAAACAAATGGTCGTCCATCTTGTCGACAGCTGCCGCCCATGAGCCATCTCCTTCAGTTCCTCCCCCTCCACCGCCCCCACCACTGCCGCCCCTGTCGGGGTCAGCCCCTGGAGTGCCCCCACCTCCTGCACCTCCTCCGCCAGCGCCTCCCTTGCCGGAAGTCAACAGCGGAGGACTGGCTGCCGCCCTGAAGAACGCCCAGTTGAAAAAAGTTAACAGAGTTAGTGGTTTGGATGATATGGGATGATAGAATTGTTTTCCTGGCTTCAGCCTTTTCTCACTTTTTCTCACACTCTCTTTTCTCTCTTTCTATATATATATATATTTTTATGTTATATATATCATAATATCATAATTCAGTCTGACAGTAGGAATATAGAGCAAGAAAATTCCGGAAACTCCATAACATCGGTGACGTCATCAACATCGTCGTCCTCTTCCTCTTCTGCCGGGACGATGGGCAGGAGCAAGCCGTTGATCCCTGGGGCTGAGAATATGATGTCTGAGATGTCGAGGAAGTTGAAAGAGAGAAGGGCTAGGGCTGAAAGTGGAACAACGGTTTGTTATTGGCTGGTTTGTAATTAGCTGGCTCGTGATTGGTTAGTTTGTCATTGGTTCATGGTTGACTGGTTTATTGTTCGTGCATTGATTTTTTCTTTGCTCTTCTGAATTAATTCATTCATTCATTCACATTTATTCGTTTATTCACTCACTCATTCACTCGACAAACCACAGGAAATGGATTCAGGTCCTGTGAGTATGGAAAGGAAGAACTCAGTGGACAGATTACTATCGTCGTCATCAACGACGTCGTCGTCATCACAACATCAGCAGCAACAATCAGCATCAGCAGCGGCTCTAGCGAGCAATGGAAAAACTAATGACAATTCACTATCACCTAGACAAGCAAGAACGTAAGGATCGGTTGATGGATGGACGAATGAATGGATTGATTAACTGATTGATTGATTGATTGACAACTACAACATCATTACAGTAAAAGATTTCAATCGTTAACTGGTCCCGACCTATTTCCTCCATCATCGTCATCATCATCCACGCACAACAACAATAACAGCAATGAGAATTACATGACGATGCTGGACAATTTTAAAAATGACTTAATGGCCGAAATTAAGAGCGAGATAGACAAGGCCAAATTGGAAATTATCGAGGGTTTGTTGTTTGAGTGAATTAGCGTAAGGATGAATGAATGAATGAGTGCATGCATGAATGAATAATTGATTGATTGATTGATTGAATCAATGAACGAATGAATGAATTAATGAAGGAGTTGGTAGTGAATTGCTGGTTGACTGACAGACCAATTAACTGACTTACCGTTTGAACGCCGAATGAATGAATGAATGGATGGATGAATGAATGAATGAATGAATGAATGAAAGAAACGATTGAAAGAGCAAACCAATTTACATAACTATTAACATTTTATATTATCTATTTTTAGCTATCAAACTGCAGTCCATCAGACAATGATGAAGTTGTGACAAACCTTCTGGATAGATGGATGGAAAAATGAAAGAATGAATAAATGAATGAATGAATGAGTAGATAGCGGATAGACGAATTGAATGATGGATGGTTGTAATAGGAATAAATAAATATATTATTTTTAGTGAATTTGTGAAGGGTTGAATGAGTTTTATGAATAAATGAACGAACGAACAAATGAATGAATGTATGGACAGATGGATGGATTATTAATTATTAATAATTAAAAAATTAATGAAAAGTGAATTATGAATTTCAAAAAAATATTTAACCAAGGCATTTAGAATGACCAGATCGTTTCTTTGTAATGTCCTGTTATATGTTTATATGTCTTTGTATGATGCTTGATTATATTTTTAAATGGGATTATGTATGTCTGGGTGTACGTATATATGTGTCTCTGTGCCATTGTATTTGTATGTATATGTGTGTGTGTGTTTGTTTGTATCTCCGTATCTCCCCTATGTATGTATGTATTGTGTGTATGCATTTTAATTGTATGTATGTTTATTTTTTGTATTTAAAAACTTTAAAATGTGGGTGCGTGTGGATTTTATAACCGTTATTACGTTATTATGATCTTTATTATTATTATTAAGTTTTATGATTGTTATTAATCATAATTATATATTATAATTATCATTATTAATATATCATCATTTAGTGTAATATTATTACTCTCTTTTAGTTCTTTTCATAGTTTGATATAACCTCAAAATACAACATACAATATATATATCTATATGTTAGTCATTATATATCCACATGTACCCACATATATACTTATATGTACGTGTTATTTACTGATATATATATATATATATATATATATATATAAATATTGAAAACATACATATATACTTACATACAAACATACATACATAAATACTTATTATATACAAATATTTACGTGTCGTGTTTGTATTTTGCCTGTATTTGAACCCCGTAAATCGGAGCATCATATTTTTTTATTACATACTACAAGCACTTTTACTCTTTGGGCTAAAACGCCAACCAGTGTATAACATATATATATATATATATACACACATATATATATACACATATATATATATATTTATATACATATATATAATTTGCCATTTATTTACATCAACTTATGATCCTCATATATTTTTATTTATTTGCAAAGTAAGATTTTTAAATATTTCCGGTATTATTACTACTGAGGCGAGTGACAGATGTGGATGGCGTCGAGGGGTATTTCGGTTTCATCATAGGTAGCCAAACGGCAACCCCCGATCTCGGGGAAAATGTCGTCTAAACGTGTGTTGTTATTATTACTACTACCGCTACTACTATTTATATTATTATTAATGTCGTTGTTATTGTTCACGCAGAAATGTATTTATCATTAATGCATGGTATTAACATACATACATGTTACTGGCATTACACACACACACACACGCACGCACTTATACATATATTCATAAATTTTACTATAAATTATCAAATATATTATATCCTAGCTTTTTAGCGTTGCAACAAACAAAAAGCCTCCTAATTTTTCATGAATAAATCCTTAACTAAAAGAGCAAGCGAATTCATCTCAAATCTAGCAAAACGTACTTACACACATTTACTTGTAGACCAGGTAGGTGACAGTATAATGGTTAAATGAATGGGCCCTATATTCTCTGAAGAATTTTTTTAAAATTTAAAAGTAAATTCTACAGAAAACACAGAACTGACCATTCTTCAATTTAATAATGCATTTGTATTATTAAAATCGTTAATTAGTAATTTTAATTAGGCTTTAAAAATCAAACTATGAACGAAAGAAGGAAAACAAATCAGTAAAACGAAAAATTAAGTCAATGTAGACGAATGAAGGGGGCAGTATAAGAATTTAATAAATAAAGGGGAGGTTTAATTATATTTACAACAAATTGCATACATGTATATAGGGAATATATTATAAACTATATGCCCTATCCATATGGTATGTTATAATATATATACGTATATATATATATATAATTATAATATATATACATTTATTTATATAAAGGATATATTATTATAAAATCTAAAACATAAACATACATACATATAAATATGAACATACTTTTTGAGGCAATCAAGCAAACAAACACATACACATACAATCACATACATTCATACATACAAACATATATACGAACATACATACAAATATAAATATACACATTTATAGGACAGATAAAAGGTTGTATATGTATATACACGTGTTATTTGAAATATGAAAATAAACTAAATCAATATATATTAATGTATACTGCATAAGGTAAAATCAAATACGAAATAAAAACAATAATACACTTATACACATTTACACACGTACACACACATACATACATACATTCATACATACATAAATACACACATATACATACATACACATACACGCATATAAATACATACAAAAAACAAAATATGAAAATATAAACATAAATCCAAAACTAAAAGTAACTTTTTCCTTCAAACCTTAATAGTAGAGGAAGGAAGAAGGTTGATGGGGAAAAGATACAAAATAACTATTAAAATCAGAAGAGATAAAATAAGCTAGGATAAAATCTTAAAAAATAAAATCATATTCATCTTAATCATTCCAGGGTGATGGAAAAAAACAAAACATTACATATATACATCATTATCATTTAGTAAATTAATAGACGGCATATGCAATGTACGTATATCCTTTGTAAATGGTAAAT
>NW_008704170.1:1822704-1855204 GCF_000326865.2 Helobdella robusta | reverse complement strand
TTACCTCGAAATATATATATATATATATATATATATATATATATATATATATATATATATATATATATATATAGGCAGTCTGTTCGTCAACTGCTTATAAAAGAAGGCCATTTGAAAATTAATAGTGAATTTTGAGAAGTTTAAATTTCGTGTCATATTAAACCATGGTTGACTGTTTAGATCCAGTTATGATTCTGGTGGTCCTACACTCACACACACATGCAAACGGGCACACACAAACACACACGCGCGCACACACACGCACACACACACACGCGCGCACGCGCGCACACACGAAAACATACAATGAATGAAAAAGCACGAACTTGAGAACACCAGTAAGTAATCATTTTGTTGCGTCTCCATGACAGCGTATGCGGTGACAGGCGTTTGAGATATGTAATTCAGTGACGGGTCATCAGCATTCAGTAAAGCTGAAGCCAAAATTTTTACCAATTTCTCAAAATTTTCAGTAACTTTACTAACTTTAAAATAATATTACTATTGCCGCTACTAGCGACACCTATCATACTTACGTTCCAGTGGTTGATTGGAATGCAAAAAGGTCACATGCTATCACATGCATGGTCGGCGAGTTAGCTCAGTCGGTAGAAGTGCCATACCTCAAGTCTTTATTGCGCGATGACCTGGTTCGAATACGACTGTGCGAAACTCAAAAACTATCATGTGTGTATAATGTGCATATGGCGCGAAAATTCAACTACTAAAAACAGTTTATTAAATGTAATCATCGGTTCAGCGCATGTCACAGCTGAATGTAAAACACAAAAAACACCCGATGAAAACGCACATATCGAGAGAGAACTGCCATCATTGATGAGTGTGTATATGTAGAAGGAGGACGTGCAGCCGACGAACAACCTTCCATACTTCACGTCCATGCAGTGCACTTCGTTCTTGCATTGGATATCCTGGAAGGAGGATGACGTCATAGTACCACCACCATCATCATCATCATCGTCGTCGTCATCGTCGTCCTCATCATCATCATCTTCATCGCTGTTGTTACTACTGATGTCACCATTATCAGTCTCGCTATATATAACCTCATCATCACCATCATAACAAAAATAACCAGAGCAATCACCATCCTCATCCGACTGACCTTAATCTTTCTACACCTCTTCCTTCCAGCTACCTTGCCAATCTCGCAGACAGAGATGACTCGCTTGCAGGCGATGCACAGCAACACTCCGGGGTTCCCAACGGCACCCGTCGTCGAGGCAGGCGATGATAGGAAGGTCGACGATGATGATGATGGTGGTGGAGGTGCAGAGGAAAACGATGATGACTACACAGTGGTGGTGGTGACGATGAGTCAGTGATGACAATGATAATGGCAATATTATATATGATGATGAATTTGAAAATGACAATAGCATAACCAGGTTCATCACCACATAAGATTTCACCATCATTCTATCACTTTGCCATCAACAACTGTACTACCAATTACGAAAACAAACACACACACACACGCACACACACACTTAAATAAAATCCAGCCATCCACTAATCACTAACTTGTTGCTGAAGTTTTTGTTGGTTTTGTTGCTGCTGTACAGAGCTAGGATGATGGCGTGATGACGGTGAACATGTGACGAAAAGAGAAACACTCCGATACTCATCTAACTTAACCGCCGACTCCAATCCTCTGTCTGACTCCAGGATGGAGGTCGGGAGGAGGTGGAGGGTTCTCTGTTTTCCTGTTACATCACCGAGAGACGTGGGATGACGTCATCGTATCGGGCGTATGTGATGTGACGTCATTTCGCGTAGTTATGTCATAAACGAACGATACGACATGCAAATAAGCAGACGAAGATAGCATACTAGCATACATACACACACATACATACAAACAAACAAACATGCATACATACATACATACATACATACAAACAAACAAACAAACATACATACATACATGCAAACAAACATACATACATACAAACAAAACTGACCTATGATAGCAATGATGACTTGCTCCTCTGAGATGACATCTAACTGAAAACATTTGTTCCTCTCGCCTACCTTTATTATCACTGTGAAAATATGAATGAATGAATGAATGAATGAAATACAAACGAATCAATCAAACTGTCAATTAGTCGGAATAATGATTACACCGACAAAGGCAATGACATTTTAAATCAAAAAAGCAACAAAGTTATCAAGAAAAAATAACATCAACAAGAAATAAATAACAACAACAACAATAACAACAACAACAGATTAAATCATCATCAACAACAACAACAACAAAAGATTAAATCAACAACAACATCAATAACAACAATCAACCATCTTTCGAAAGTTCAATTAAGTACATCCCTTCTTCTGTACCAAACAATAAGCGATCCTTATCTGTGTGTGGGTGTGCGCGCGCGCGTGTGTATGTATGTGTTGTGTGTGTATGTATGTATTGTGTATGTGTGTGTGTACGTGCGTGCGTGTGTGTGTGTGTACGCATGCATGTATGTACAACAACAATTAAAAAAAACCTGCTATAGCAACAGAGTTGAGTTTGAATAGTGATGGAAACTGTTCATCATATATCTGTCTTGCTGTATAAACCTATGGACGAATGAATGAATGAATGAATGAGTGAATGAATGAATGAGTGAATGAGTGAGTAAATGAATGAACAAATGAATGAATAAACGAATAACTGAATGAATGAAGGAACGGAGGAAGGAATCACTAACAGCCTTATTGGGTATCTTATTCCTGATGAGGACCTTGTGCAACTCGCTGAGGGCACAAACCCACCTCATCCTATCCTGCTCGTTGTCCGCCAACATCAGCAGGTGGAACTTCAAGCCAGGTGGAGACAGCATGGATGTTCTTATCTGTGCCAGTTTGTGATGTTTAGATCATTTTTTCATCCTTTTGTAATTCTCTTTCTCTCTCTCTCTCTCTCTC
This sequence comes from Helobdella robusta, assembly GCF_000326865.2. Taxonomy (NCBI): domain Eukaryota; kingdom Metazoa; phylum Annelida; class Clitellata; order Rhynchobdellida; family Glossiphoniidae; genus Helobdella; species Helobdella robusta. The sequence continues at coordinate 1,852,258 of NW_008704170.1, read as the reverse complement.
TCCTCTCTCTCTCTCTCTCTCTCCTCTCTCTCTCTCTCTCTCTCTCTCTCTCTCTCTCTCTCTCTCTATCTATCTATCTATCTATCAACTATCAACTTACGATATATCATCATCCCGACTTACCTTAAAGATAAAAGGTATATCTTTTTTATCAGCATGGATAACTTCACTCTCTGATACAGATGACACACTGAAATCTTCATCTCTGTCATAATTTATATAATTATAACTACTGTCATAATTATTATAAGTAGTAGAATTATTATCACCATCATCGCCATAATTGTTATATCATCTTAATCATCGTACTACCATTTTTATTATCATCGTCATTGCCAGCAGCTCTCCCGCCATATCCTATCAAAAGGCGACTAACCTCATATCGATCACCTGACTGATGACGTTGGTCACGTGTTGTTGTTGTTGCTGTGACGCTATCGACTTCTCTGACGTCGTGTCGTAGAGAAATATTTTGAAGTCGCAGACGACAACAAACTGTTTCATCCAGCCCTTCCGGATGCCACCAGGTTTGGGTATCTGAAAGATGATTGGTTGGTTTTTTTTCTAATTGATTGTCGATCGATCGATTGATTGACTAATTGAATGGCTGATTGATTGGTTTTTGTTTGATTGATTGTTTAAATGATTGAATGATTGATTAATTGTTTAAATGGGGTTTTTCGATTGATAAATAGATAAATTGATTGATTGAACAAGAACATAGATAGACTGATAGAGATGTTGATCGATTGATTGACTGACTGATTGACTGAGCAAACTGACTGATCGCCAAAATGAATAAATGAATGAATGAATGAATGAATGAATAAATGAATGAATGAATGAATGAATGAATGAATGAATGAATGAATGAATGAAAGAAAAAGTAAAAAACTAATGAATGAATAAAAATGAATGACAGACTTTGGCATAGCCCTCGTATGCAGTACCAATGCCTTTGTTGGGGTCTATTCCAATTGGACGGTCTACTGGATAACAACAATAATAATAACAATAACAACAAAATAATAATAATACAATAATAATAATAATAATAATTACAAAAACATAATAATAATAATACAATAATAATAATAACTCACGTAAATCAGCAGGTATGGGACATATTGGAGGGACCTTCCTAGCACAGTGTATGTGGCATGAATATGAACAATCTGTTTTTTTGTTGATGTGTTTGCTTTTATTGATGTTATTGTTGATTTTGTTGTTGATGTTAACGTTCGTAATGTCATTGTTGTTGTTGTTGTCGTTGATTGCGCTAACAACGACCATGTATGTTTACCCCAAAACAACAACAACAACAGAAGCAACAACAACAACAGAAACAGCAACAACAGAAACAACAACAAAAACAGCAACTAACTTTCACAAACCATGCCTTGCCTCTCGAGACCAAACAGCAACGACGTACAATACTGACACTTGTGAAATTCATTAAACGAAATGGTCGAAAATTTATGCTGCTGCTGCTGCTGCTTTTTCAAAACCTGTAGCAGCGGCGTTGACGTTGTAAACGCCGTCGTCGATGTCGTTGGAGAGAGCTGCTGGGAATTTCGATTTAAGGATTTCGCTGTTATTGTCGACTGTGGCTGTTGTGGTTGCTGTTGTGGCTGTTGTTGTGGTGACGGCGTTTGCTGCTGCTGCTGTTGAATTATGGATGAACTTGGCGACTGATGACTCTGTAGAAAAGAAAAAAAGACAAATAAAATTGAGGTTTATTTCGCATAAACAATTATAAGCGTAGACAGACGACACAGAAACACAACATGTACACAAACAAACACACACACACGTATACAAACACACATAAACAAACGAAAAAACGCCAACAAAAAAACAAACAAACATACATCTCGTTTATTGAGGTTATTGCCAGACCCAGGCCTATCCATACTAATCCTATCACCACTGACATCACTGTTAGATCGAGACTGTGTTGTGCGTTCGTGTTTAATTAATCAGTCTATTAATATGGTAATTATCAATTAGATGAATAAATGAATGAATGAATGAATGAATGAACGGAATGAATGGATGGATGGATGAATGAATTAATGAATAAGTAGACGAGTGAATGAAATTATGAACGAACGAACGAATGAACAGGTGAACGAACAATGGAACAACTACCACTTCTATTATTATAATTCTAACAATCATTTCTTTCGCCAATAATAAAATATCATTGATTTATTAAAAATAATCTTATTAATAAATAAGTCAAAATATTAACAAATTATTATGTTAATTAGTTAATTGGTTAATTAATTAATTATTGTAATTAATTAGTGTGGACACGTACATCGTGGATGAAACTTTTCATGGGACCATTTGTGTTACTACTGCTGCTGTATATCAGCTGACTCCAGTTTAAAGCTGGAAGAAATGACGGGTGAGTGGGAGAAATTTTAAATGAATGAATGAATGGACGAACAATGGAAGTATGAATGAATAATGGATGGATGAATGAATGAATGAATGAATGGATGAATGAATGAATGGATGAATGAATGAATGAAAAAGAAAGAAAGAATGAATGAAAAATACCTCTTTCAATGCCTTTAGCCTTTTCATAATTGAGCTCTACTTGAATCTTGTTAATCTCTTTCTTATGTTCTTCCAGCTGTTTCTCAAGGTCTTTGCATTTACTTGGTGACGGCGAATGGATGAATGAATGAATAAATAAATCAACCAACCAACCAACAAAGCAACAAACCTCTCAGCTTCAAGTTGCTTAGACTTAGCAAGGCTCAACTCCTTGCCAATGTTCTCCTTAGCTTGTATTTCACTGTTGAGGCTGGACTGGAGATCAAGGATTGTCTTCTTGTCTAACTTCTGCGATCTTCTATTCTTCCACATCTTATCCTGAAATGTTTTAATTTTTTTTATGGAGAGCTGTACCAGTACTTGTAACAATGTAGAACGAACGAATGAACGAACGAACGAACGAACGAACGAACGAACGAACGGCAAAGAACTTACAACAGTCTGAACACCAGATTGTTTGATATCCTCCAGTTCTGCGTTCAACCTGTTTGCCAAACCTTCCAAGTACGTTCGCGCCTCTTTCTCGTCGTTCACCCTGTGAACATTCGATGAATGAATGAATGAATGAATGAATGAATGAATGAATGAATGAATGAACGAACGAATGAATGAATGAAGAACGAACTAACCAACTGATGATGTCATTGATCTGCTGATCAATCTGTTGAGGTGTCATTTTCTTATCTTTCAATTCTTGTAATTCTGTTTCTATACTAGACTTTTCGCTTTCCAGTGTGTCGTAACTAGTTTGCAACTGGTCAAAAAAATTTTTTTTCACAATTTTTCATTCATTCTATCGTTCAATCATTCTATTGCTCGTTCATTCACCCATTCATTCGTTCATTTATTCATTTTACGAATCAGCCAGCCAGCCAGCCAACCGATTCCAACTCATCCATAATCTTGCTTATGTCGGCCAGCATGATATCCTTCTCTCTCTCCATCTTCACTCTCTCCTCTTCGTACAGCTCCTGCCTCTCCGTCAGATCTCTCTTCACCGATTCAAATGAGTGCTTCAAGGTATCCATATCCGACTGCAGCTGAACCCTGCGTTTTTACATAGATACTTATAAAAAAAATCCACAATCAAGACAACGGACAGACAGGATAGACAGACAGATAGACAGACAGACACCTACCTGTGTGAATCAGACTCCGACAACTGATCCTTCAGCTTCTGCAGTTCATTGTTGCACCTCAGTTGCAGTCTCGTGTATTCCTCTTCATGCCTCAGGCGACATTTCTCTAACTCAGATCTCAATCTTTTAAAAAAAAAGATGTTAAAATTTTCACACAAACACACGCACACACGCACACACACACACACACATATATATATATATATATATATATATATATATATATATATATATATATATATATATACACACAGATATAAACACCAACACATACACACACATATACAGATATAAACACCCACACATACATACAAAGACACACATTCAAAAGGGCAGACAATCAGGCAGACAGACAGACAGACAAAAACCAACTTATTAATCTCCATAAGCGATTCATCTTTTTGATCGCCGGATTTTTTGTCCTGTTTCAAGGATTTAAGTTCTTCCTCAAATTCCTGGCACGCCGAGTTTGCATTCTCCAGTAACATGCGTTGCTTGTCGAGTTCCAAAGTAGCCTCTGTTAGAGAGTCTTGGAGCTGTTGTTTTGTTTGGAGAGATGGTAATGTTGTTGTTTTGGAAAGATGTTGTTGTTGTTTTGGAAAGATGTTGTTGTTGTTTTGGAAAGATGTTGTTGTTGTTGTTTTGGTGGGGACGATGTAGACGATGATGTAATTATTGTCGCTATATAAACAGACACACCGTACACAAGCAAACAAGCTCGACCTCTTTATTGGCAGTGAGGTATTTTTTGAGGTCATCTTTCGCTCTGTCTAACTTTGTTGTCGTCTCTCTCAATTCTTCCTCTCTCTCCTTCAACTGTCTGGTCAGTTTCTGCCTGACTACCTTCGAGTCTGATAACCTGAGTGAATGAGCAGATGAATGAATGAATGCATAAATGCATGAATGAATGAACGAATGAATGAATGAATGAATAAACGAATGAATGAATGAATGAATGAATGAATGAATGAATGAATGAATGAATGAATGAATGAATGAATGAATAATTGTAAACTTTTCATTCAAGTCTAGACTGTCTGCTTGCATCTTCACTTTTAATTCCTTTATTTCAGCTACTAGTTGTCTGTTTTTTTCCCTCAGTTCATCATGCTCCTGATAATGATGACGACGACGACAATAATAATGATGAAGAGGGACATGTATTACAAATAAACATACAAAACGTAAAAAAAAACATACGAAACTAACAAACAACATTAAACAAAACAAACAGACATACAAAACCAGCCAAACATACAAACCAACCAAACATACAACTAAACATACAAACAACCGAAACAAAACCTCCTCTCACCTTGCTCAGACTCTCCCTCTCCAGCCTGCCCTTATTAAAGGATCTATCCAGCGTATAATATGGCCTACGTTCATCCTCCATCATCACATGGGAGCTATCCGGGATTCCCTGCGACGGACTGTTCGGCTGGTGGTGGTGATGAGGAAGATGATGATGACCGCCAAATAACGGATCGGCTTCTGGATGAAAGAAATTGTATATAGAAGAATATTTTATGAATCATAAATGTAATTAGTGTAGATGTATATGCAGTTTTTGTGTGCAAATGTCAATGAAATGTGAAAGCATACAATAGCACAGACAAACAAATACATGTATGCATACAAACAAACATACATATGTACGTACGTCGTACGTGCATGCATACATACTCACATAAACACATACACTCACATATATACACACACACCACACACACACACACACACACACACACACACACATTCACACATTCATACATACATACAAACAAACAAACAAACCTCTTAGCTGTTTCAACAGTTCGTTTTTCTCCTTTTCCAATCTCTCAATATGAAGCTCATGATCATTTTTACCAGCCGTGGTTCCATTCACCTTGACCTTCTTAGAAGAAGAATGAGTCAATGTCGATGTCGACGACGATTTCGGCATGATATCTGTGACGTCGTGATCGCTGAGTATCAAAGATCCTAAATCAGAGAGGCGACTGGGTTTGAAGAATTTTTTTCATGTTTCAATGTTATGAGTGCAGCTAATGTTATTATTACCCTTATTGTTATTATTATCCTAATTTTTAGTAGTAGTAGTAGTAGTAGTAGTAGTAGCAGTAGTAGTAGTAGTAGCACTAGTATAATAAAAAAATAAATAATTATAAAATAAAAAATATTCCCAGACCTATTAGAAGTGAAAGTGAAACCGACGAATGGAAGATGTCTCCCAGTGAATGCCGAGTTTGACGTTGGAGGAACTGTTTCCTAAGTGACGATCACGTGATGTTGATGATGATGATTGCGATGATATAATAACGATACTGATAACGATATCAACGATGTAATGATTATGAATGACAATAAAGTTATACAGACTCATCAAACATTGACAAAAATAACATTGATAGAATGATGATGATGATGATGTTGATAGAGATGATGATGATGATGTTGATAGAGATGATGATGATGATGTTGATAGAGATGATGATGATTATGTTGGTAGAGATGATGATGATGATGATGATGTTGGTAGAGATGATGATGTTGGTAGAGATGATGATGATGATGTTGGTAGAGATGATGATGATGATGATTATGATGTAATACTAACATTAGATCGGAAATCAGCATCGTCGACATCAAAGTTGGACGTATCGGTTGGACTATTTACCTCTGGTATGAATGGAGCTTTGGCTGGGTTGGTTTTAAAAAAATTTGAAAAGATAAAAAAGAGGAGGTAGGTAGAGATAAAAAGAGAGAGAGAGAGAGAGAGAGAGAGAGAGAAACACAAATACTAACATAAACAAAAATCTAGCAAACTAATGACAGTTCTCTAACTTATCTCACACTGACAACTTTTAAAACGGACAAACGGCACTCACAATTCCGAATATTATCCCAATCGATCCCGGCAAAAAACGGATGTGCCTTGAAATCCGAAATTCCTTCCAGACCCAGCCTCCTGTCTGGCGTTGTGATCAACTTCAGCATAAGATCCTTGGCGTCGTCAGACACAACTACACCGCCATCCTCCTCGTTGTCGGGGAATTTTAAGTGGTTCTATGGTTGGTTGGTTGATTGGTTGGTTGGTTGGTTGTGGTTGGTTGTGGTTGGTTGGTTGGTTGGTTAATTTGTTGGTTGAACGAATGAATAAATTAATAAATGAATGAATGATTGATTGATTTGTTGAATAAATGAATGAATAAACAACTGGGCATAATGATCCTCTCATTCACTAATTCATTCATTCATTTCATAATCGAATGTTTAACTGAAAATTAAAAATCCCCCAACCTCATGGTTCATAATCTTTCCGTATGTCTCGACCAAAGACTCTGCATAGAACGGGGTTTCCCCGTACAACATCTCGTAGAGGCAGACACCCAGAGACCACCAATCACAGCCCCGGCCATACTTGCCCTGACTGTCCTCCATCGCTCGAAGAATTTCAGGACTGATGTAGTCGGGCGTGCCTACTGCTACTGACGATTGAACCTGAGGTGTGTGTGTGTGTGCGTGTGTGTGTGCGTGTGTGTGCGTGTGTGTGTGTGTGTGTGTGTGTGTGTGTGTGTGTGTGTGTGTGTGTGTGTGTGTGTGTGACGTAAATATGATTGAATAACTGATAAACGAACAAGCCAAACGAATGATTAATTATTAAATTGTTAACAAAACACAAAACATCAAATGTAATAGTGCAATAGTTAACGAAATTACAGAAAATATGAAACTATACAATACAATATAAAACAATACAATATAATACAAAGTTGTACAAAATGCATCAGAAATACAACAGAAATACAACAGAAATATCGACTTTCCCATCAGAGTTGAGTTTGAGGCATGAGCCAAAGTCGGCCAGCACAACATGCCCTTGCCTGTCAATCAACATGTTGTCAGGTTTTATGTCCCTATGTACGTAATGTAGCTTATGTAGCTGGTCGATAGCTAGTACCTGGTCATTGATTGGATAGTTCATTGGTTGGTTGGTGACAGCTGATTGGTTGGTTGGTGGCAGTTGATTGGTTGGTTGATCGACTCATTAGAGCCATTGATAGGTTGGTTGATTGATTGATTCAAATGATTGGTTAATTGACTGAAATGATGATAACTTGTATCAACATCATCATTATCACAATTGACATCGCTATTATAAAAACCTGCCTCATTATCATAATTTATTAATTTATTAAAAACCATTTCAGCTAGATAGAATCTCGCCATATCTTCAGGTAGTCTGTCTTCAAACTTGGACAGCAGTGTTAATAAGTCGCCTCCACAATAATAATCCATAACTAGGTACTGATTGGTTGTTTGGTTGGTTGGTTGTGGTTGGTTGGTCAATTGATTGATTGATTGATTGATTGATTGATTGATTGATTGATTGATTGATTGATTGATTGATTGATTGATTGATATGGCTAAATAAATAATTAACCAAACAAATGAATTTTTTGTTTGTTTGTTTGTTTGCTTGCTTGTTTGTTTGCATGCTAGCTAGGGACCAACCAGATTATGATTATCCTGAAACGCATAGTGCAACTTAGTTATCCACCTACCATCGCTGTTCATCAGGACATTTCTCTCCTCTTGGAAGCAAGCCGTCTGCAATTGTGACAATCATTATCATATATTATTATTGTTGTTTTTATATTATCATGTTTTATTATTCTTTAATATTGTTTTTATAGGAACTAAATGGATACTTCACAGACATCACATACGCCTCTCCATATTGGCAAACTTACAAAAAAAGGTGCCAAATTTACAAATTTCATTGAATGAGGTCCCAAAAAATGTGCCAAATCATGGAAAAAAAAGTTCCAAAAGGAGTACCTCTGCCCTTTTTAACATTTCCCATTTGTTGAGAATTTTCATAGCGTACACTTCATCTGTATTTTTCAGTTTCACCACTGCAACCTATGAATGGTGAGGTTAGGATTAAAAATTTTTAAAAATAAATTTGTACGCATGTACTGTATAATATCTGAGAACCGTATAAGTATGTGTGATTGTTTGTTTGTGTTTGTTTGTTTGCAGATGTGTATGTATGTATGTGTGTGTGTTTGTTTGTTTGTGCGTGCGTGTGTGTGTGTATGTGCGTGCGTGCTTGTATCTACATATGCCTACTTATTTAGTGATATTAATATAATTAGTATTCACGCATGTAGTAGTAGTAGTTGTTGTTGTTGTTGTTGTTGTGGTAGCTGCTGTAGTAGTAGTAGTAGTAATAGTAGTAGTAGTAGTTGTAGAAGTAATAGTAGTAGTAGTAGTATTAACGATTAATAATAGTAAAAAACTGCATTGAAAGAACTACTATACTTCTACTATTAAAAGTAATTGCAACAATAGTAGCAGTAGTAGTAGTAGTCGTATTAATAGCTAGTAACAACGAGTAGTAGTAATAGTAGCAGCAGCAGCAGTAGTAGTAGTAGTAGTAGTTAGTATCATTATCGAAACGTTTTTAAAGTTTGGGCGTGTTATCTAATGTTGCATGTATTAACCTAGAAGTTAATTGCATTAACTTGTTGGGAGAGTGAGATATGGTGGGTATATTAAAATAAATAATACCAGATATGCTGCTACTGCTACTACTGCTGCCTCTACTGCTACTGCTACTAGTACTGCTACTACTACTACTGCTACTACTACTACTACTACTACTACTACTGCTACTTCTACAACTACTATTATTACTACTACTGCTACTACTACTACTACAGCTACTAACTACTACTACTAGCTACTTCTACTACTAACTACTATTACAAATAGTAGAAATGATATAGATAATAATATAATTAACAATAAAAATAGTGGCAATAATTGTCAAAAATACATAAAAGGTTAACAAGAAGCAGGTATAGCAAGTAATTAATCAATTATCAGCCCAGTAAAAAAACACACACACCCAAATTTTTCAAACAAACATATAAACATGCACATATATACATGACACGCACACGCAAACACACACACACGCATACACACATACATAAACATATATACCTACAATGAAAACTACAACCTGAAATAAAAACACACGAATTAAACATTAAACAAAGTTAGTAGATAAAGAATGAAAGATCATGCAATTTTGTATGCACACTACACACAACATAGACACACACACACACAAACAAACACACACACACAAACAAACAAACACACACACACACACAGATAAACACACACACAAACAAACACACACACACACACACACATAGGATCCAAAGAGTATGTTTGAACTTAAACTCCTAACATTAATCAGATTAATCTTTCTTGTTGTTCATTTTAAGTTTATTTTCTACACTTTTTCAAGCAGCTAAAGTTGAAATAACTGTTTTCAATATGTGTCACATATTTATGTACTATATTTAATAAATATGTACTATATCCTCTGTGTGTGTGTGTGTGTGTGTGTGTGTGTGTGTGTGTGTGTGTGTGTGTGTGTGTGGTGCGTGTGTGAAAACTGTGCAAAAACGGTTCCAAATGTAAACAATTTCTATTGAATAATTTTTTTCCTCTTCAAATTTTAAGTGCTTCTAAAGGCAGGTATGTATAATACACACATAAACACACATACATACAAACAAACATGCATACATACATATACAAACAAACACATGTGCATACAAACACATGTGCATACAAACACATGTGCATACAAACATATACACAAACAAACAAACATGCATACAAACAAACAAACATACAAACAAACATATAAACATACATACATGCATACAAAATTACATACATGCATACAAACGTATAAACATACAAACAAATAAGCATACAAACGAACAAACCTCTCCAAAAGCACCTCTGCCAATTACTTTCAACGTTTCAAAATCACTCCTCTGCAATCTCAGATGTTTCACAGTGGCTACTATTGGCTTAGCTGATGGTGATGACGAAGATGAAGATGACGAATATGATGATAGAGATGACGAAAATAGTGATGGTGATGATGGTAATTGATTACTTGGACTATGAAGCTGATATTGATTATGATAATGACATGAAGAAAATTATGGTAATGATAGTAATTATGATAATTAACATAATTTATGCAATAATCATATTGATCCTTATAGAGATGAACTTTGAATTCATCCATAAATGAATGAAAACAGTATATATATATATATATATATATATACACATAAATGTGTGAGCGTGTATGTGTGTGTGAGTGAGAGAGGGAGAGAGAGATGCAATTTGAACACACAGATGTTAATTTTTTTTGTAATGGTAGAAATTTGTTTGTATGCACCTATAATACATGTTGACATAAATCTGTATGACTTTGTATATGAGCCTTTGTATGTGTATTGTGTTTGTATGTGTTTGTATGTGTTGTGTATGTATGCGTATGTATGAATGAATGAATGAATATATGTATGTGTGTTGGTTAGTGTATGTGCATGTAAGACAAACAAACAGAGGGGAAAAAATGATGACGACAATGATAATGATGATGATGATGAATGCAGCAGCAACAATAATGACAATGATGATGATAAAGAAAATGGTGATAATCATAAAGATGAAGAAGAAGATGATAATGATAATAGAGAAGAAGATGACGATGATGAAGATGTTAGCATTGGAAAACCTCCATGCAAATAGATGCTGATGAGTAATGAAACAGTGCATGTTGTTGTTCAGTGATTGGAATGCTTCAACTAAACTACTCATAGAATGTAACAGCAGAACTTTAAAGAAAAATAAAGTGAGAAAGGGAGAGAGAAAAAAAGAGAGAAAGAAAGAGAAAAAAGAAAGACAGAGAGTAAAAAGAGATAGAGAAGGAAACAAAGAAAAGACATAAAAAAAAGTTTAACATCACTTATAATATAAGATGAATGATGACTTTTTGAAATTTATACAATTGTTGATTGATGGATGGATGGATGAATAATGAAATGATTTTTCATCCATTCACTGATTCATTCACTGATTCATTTATTTGTTTGCTTGTTAGGCATTCTTAGGTAATGTGGTGATAGATAACAAATTGGTTTTTTAATAAAAAAATAACCCAAACTATGTGAAAAGGCCTCACAAAAGGTTAACCAAATAAAATTTTATTTTTTAATTGAAAGATCATAAATAATTAAACAGTTAGTTTAAAAAAATAAATAAATAAATAAAAAGATGATAAATAATAAAACAGTTATCTTAATTATGAAATTTATAATAAAGCAACTTGCCATATTCAACGAATTCCGACACACTCTTCTCTCTCCTCAGCGTCGAACTACAGCATTCGTCGTACAAAACCACCAAAATATCCAGAAGAGTTTCAATACTTAGTGACCGCCCATCACTATTCTTTGGTCCACTCAGGTACATTTTCTCTAATGCTTTTAATCTCTCCTTTGCAGACATTTTGGAGTAAATAGTGACTAGGTTAATTAATCAAGCGAGGTCCAATTAGTGATTTGATTGACATGCAGCAATATGTAGACGAAACCCCAAAGTTGAGTTGTAAAAATTTGTATAAGAGATTGGTTGATTTTACATACAAAAAGCTAGCTTTTCTCTTGTTGATGATGCTGAAAAAATTAATTTATCTTTTAAATTATTATTTAATTTAACTTTTAACCATCAACCTTATGATTAATATTTGCTACTAATTTGTTAATAAAAATAAATAAATGAATAGACAATCTTACTTTAGTTTTTAATTAAATTTATTCTTATGCTTTGAAAAACAACACTACATATCTATCTATCTCTAGTTAGTATCTATCTAGTATTTTATTTATCTACCTAGCTATTCTCTATCTATTCTATCAATCTATCTATTTATGATTTATGGTATCAAGATTAAATAATCCGATATTTTCTAAAAAAGTTAACCTAATTTTTTACTAAAAATTACTTTCCAAAAAATAATTACCTGCTCAATTGCTATTTAAACAGTGAATGTGAAATATGACCACTTCACACTAATTTCCGGTTTTAACAGGAGAAAAAATTAATAGCCATCATTTACAACATCAAAACGTTCAGTTCAAAAATATATTTTACGGTTCAATTCTATAAAATATTTATCTAAAAAAATCCTTAATTATAATAAAAGAAAAAACAAACGAGACATAAAATAAACATTACTTATCTTATGTTGTTAATGGCTAAAAATATAGGTTCCGTGATTAAAAGTAAATTCGATAATTCCTCGGCGAAAAAAGCATTTGCATTTATTAAGGGTTTTATAAACCATAATAACCAGCCATATACTTAGAATATCCAGAATATCCAGCCATATGTATATACTATCTATATATGTAACCAACATTTCATGCTTTTTCGATGATAATGTCATGTTTTCGCAAAAAAATTCTTAATCACAGTTTTAACCTTTTTTTTAGATGAAAAATGTTACCTTTTTAACTAAATTGTGATTTGATTAATTGAAAAAATGACTCAAGCACCTGATATTAAAAACATTTTGAATTGTTAAACTAGATAATATCTCTTTGTTTGACAATTTATAATAATGTATATTTCAAAATTATCTTTTTTATGCCATTATTTCATAATACACTTTAATGAGCCTGAAAATTCTCTAGCCTGATTAAATCGTGAAACCTGCCTATCTATCTATTCACGTAAATATAACCAATTAAGAACCATACTAAAATTGCTTGATAACGAATCTCCAGATTTCCCACACAATCAAGGATTTATATCCATAGTCACAATAAATACTATTTAGATTATTTTTAGTATATAATTATAATAAATTAGCTCTCTTATTAGCTATTGTTCATCAAAGCAAGATGCCGTACATGCAATTATTCTAGTTTTTATTGTCTTAGTGTAATTATTTCTATTATTATTATTATTATCTTTATATTTGGATATTAGTGAAAAGTAGGTGTAATTAAACATCTTGTCGCGTCAACAAAGGGCTATACACCAGGATGTTTTAAAGGAATGTAAACCGTCATGTGCAATGTCTTTTCAACGATATACCTTCATTTATCGTTTCTCAATTCGTATTTACCTCATAAGTATAAGTAATAACTCATAAGTAATGAAGTTATAAAATTTGATAAGAATGTGTGATTTAACTTAAATGTTATTTGATAAAAAAAATTTAAATATTGCCAGTAGTTATTTCTGTAGTTGAATAACAAAATTGCCAGTAGTTATTTCTGTAGTTGAATAACAAAATTTCGGTTTTGAAAATTTGTAATTGGCGTCAAACAAAATGGACTATACTAATACATTCCAATCGACCTTCCTGAAGCCTACTGTTACAGTTGATTCTAGCAAAGTCGGATCGCCAATTGTGGTTTCTACGTTTGAAGATCACATCAGTAGTTATTACGACGTACCAAAAATGAGCACAAATTTCGATGATGGTAGGCATATAGACGCCAACTTAAACCACAACTCGAATCCTATAACGATTAAAATCAACCACGCAGACGACAATAACACTACAAAGTCAGAAAAATATACCTCTGAAATTTCAGAAATTGAAAATATTGATTTGGAATCGCCAGTTTTTGGAAAAACTTTTGGAAGAAACCTTCACGCAAATCGTCCTTTCGAAACTCATTATCATCATCCAGCCGTCGAAAAAAAGCACAGCAAATCAGCAGGTGATTTAAAAATCAAGCACGGCATCAGCAAGGAATTAGCAGCGAACAATGGAAATTTGTATCTAAACGTCGACGACTATCAAACTTTCTTCGGCATTTATCCTTACGGAAGCAACAGCAGTAGCGTAAATAGCGTCGGAATTGATGCCGTCCCTGAGACTGATGATAAATACGGAAGTAAGAATAAATTCAAACCGTCAACCAAAGAGTTTCATAAAGTTAGCGAATACGACGAGGAAACGTTGAAAGCGTTGAAAAGAGTAACGAGAAAATTTGATTCATTTCGTATGAGACAGTTGAGAGTTAAGTGCTTCAACCTATCTAGTTCAGATACTATTGATGAAGCTTCTGAGGATGGCGGTAATAAAAATAATAGGAAATGCAAAAAAATGGTTGATGACGATGACGTTGACAAAGACGAGGATGCAAAATTAATGCACGTCCTACAGCGCGGACACAAAGACAAAAATTGCACAGACTTCAACAGAGTTTCTTACGCTGCGTCTCAACTTCTCTCGAACAGAAAAAGTCAAAACGACATCATAAAGGACATGAAACAAAACAAAAAAACATCTTCAAAAGAATCAGCAGCAGATCCTCGATGCTCGTCTTTAACATTAACTGGGGAAGATATCGATCGCATAGAATTTTTCTATTCGAGTCTCGGCTCGGAAACCTACGTAGCAAACTGCGTAGTGGACGTGTTGATGAGCGTCCGAGCTGCTGCTGATGGCGACAACTCGCCGTACAGGTGGGTCCAGGTTTGGGTCGGAGTACCTGTACTCGTCCTCGATGTCGGATTGGAGTTCAGGCGTCCGAGGAGATTAGCAATCGTCCTGGCCGAACGTGACACAGGAATCCCACTGTGGCAGGACAGGGTCTGCTACAGTACTGACTACAGAAAAGCTGACGACGGCAGGTCACATTTGTTGAACGAGTCCAGCGGGCAGAGTCGATGTCTTAAAATTAGATGGTCGGATATCACGTCGGCTGATAAATTTTTTTCTCGTTACAAAACTTTAACAAAAGATCCGAATGACTTGCTGTGGATTGCGCCGAAAAATAATGAAATGAAAATAAGTCCCAATAGATCGAAGGATCAAGCTGAAAAATCATCAAACTCCCCCTTTGGACGGAAGAAAAAATGCAACAGTCAGTCCGACCTGTCATCTTCCAGCCCAATAACTAGAAGTTATCAAAAAATGTTTTCTGAGAAAGACAAGAAGACTTTAGAACGGAAGGCCGTTTTAAAGAAAAAAATTCAAAAGCAAGATATTTCTCTTCCGTTTCATGTGAAAATTGTTACAAGAGTTGATGGTTTAGATACAAATTTCAAAACTACATTTGCTGGCTTGCTGCCAGTAGCTAAGAAGAGCACAAACGTCGTCAAAACGAACACGCTCTCGAGAAAAAGCAACGAAAATGATATCGATGAAAACGACAACGTTGACGATTTCAGACCTCGTTTGCCAACGAACTAAATGCGATATTTCTATAAATAAAAATTATTATGTTTAACTTATTTCTTGCAAAGTAATTCAGCAATAAATGGTTTTTAATAATTTTTTTACCATTTTCAATTCGCTTCAAATAACAATTCAACCAACTCGTTTTTAAATCCTAATTCGTAAAATCTTAATTCCGAATTGCTTCATAGATTGGGGTTAAACATATGATCCAGTAAGTAGGGTGTGATCCAGGGTGAGTATAAACGACTTCTTGGAGTCGAGTAATATATCCACACGAAACTTTTCAGGTGTTAGGATAGTGGAAAGGTCTCATGAATGATTTCTGGCCATGATGCGATATCTCGATGCCTAACCTAACCAGTGTAGCGCGATTCCATTATAAAATACCATTACATATTATCTATTTACATTTATTTTATTTTATTTATATGTAAATTTTATGTATATGTTTCAATTATTCATTAATTTTCTGTCATATATATATATATATATATATATGTATATATATATATATATATATATATATATATATATTTGTTTATAAAGTTTATCCCATTATTCTTGTTACCTTAATTGTATTTTGGTCTTTGGTCTTTCCGGAAATAACATTTGTTAACGAAAAGTTGTAAAATATTTATTTCATATCGTCTCGTTAAGATTAGTTGACAAATTTTATGTAAAATGTAAGTTATTTATAATTTAATTTTTAAAATTTTTGTTATATTTTGTTTGGTGTTTGAGTTAAATTTTTTTAATTTTCTTTCATGCCGCTTTCTAAATGTAAATTTTAACCTGTTGTCAGTAAAAACCATTTTCGCCTGGCTTCTTATGTGTCTATCGAATTTTTTCGTAATTCAAATATTATTCGTATATGCGTTTATTTATTCATTTATTAATTTACTCATTTTAGAAAATGTCTGTCAATGGAGAAGATCAAAGTTACCAGTTCGACGAAACATCAGAAGATGTTGAATTAAATGAGACCCAACGTTCAAGTAATGGTGCCGGGGATACAAGTTCAGAAGATCCGGTTCGGATTTTTTTAATGTAAAATAAAATATTTAAAAAATAAATATAAAGTAAAAAGATAATCTAAAATTGATAAATGTAATAAATAATCTTCATTTTTTTAGGAATTAGAAGCCATAAAGGCCAGAGTTCGAGAGATGGAGGACGAGGCTGAGAAGATAAGGGCCATGCAAAGTGAAGTCGAGAAACAAATGAATCTGGGGCCTACGACTGTTGGTCAGTCCATTGGTGAAGATAATTACATTTATTCTTGTTATAAATCTTAATAAACACTAACTATGAAATTTTTATATGTTTGTCCATAAATTTTTAAAAAATTTAGTATTTTACTAATAAATAATTTATTCAAAATTAGTAAGAGTAATTTCATAATTTTTTCAACTTTTTATTTTAGTTACACCACCTGCAACAACAGCCATGACTGAGGCCGATAAATTAGAAGCAGATGCCAGATCAATATGGATAGGCAATGTTAGCTAATATATTTTTTAAATATTACTTATTTACTCTTTTTTCTTCCAACATTTATTTTTGATCTTTGGGTTTGGTTGAGGCTGGGGCCGAATAAAATGTTTGTTATCGCTCTACCTGCATCAGTCTAATATTTTCAACTTGGATATTGGTTTTTTTTTTGTTTTGAGCTAATTACTATTTCGAATTTATAGATGAATGTCTTTGAATTCAAATTTTGAAATAAATTTATGTTGCCATTTATTTGTTTGTTAGTTTATTTGTTAATGTAGTTTTGTCTATGCATTCCTCACAATGATGTTACATTGATTCAGGTTAGAGTATTGATGCTAACTAGTAATTGTATATGAGATCATTTCAGCTTCTGAGTGAGGTTTTAGAATTAACATTAAATTTGTGTGTGTGTCTGTGTGCAAATCATTATATCAATATATTTTTTGATTATGTCTGATATAGCATACATCATTACAATGTATATCATATCGATAGAGTGCTATTAAAACTAAAGTGTTTCTGTTTAGTGTGGGTGTGTGTGTATGTAAATTTGCATATATTTACATGTGTTGTAAACATTTATTTCAAACTTCGAAGTGCATATGCCTTGCAATGATGTCATTTTGATTCAGGTTAGAGTATTGATATTAATGTAGTACATGAAATCACTTGATCACTGAGCAAGGAAGGCCTTATAATTATTATATTTATAATTAATATAAATTCATAATAATTATAGTGTATCTATTATTTTATTTATTCGTTATTTAATTATATTTTTTCTGTCCTGCGATGATGTCATATTGATTCAGGTTAGAGTATTGATAGATAGTGGATTTTTTTAAATGAAATCATTTAATCACTGAGGGGGACTTGAACAATTCAACATGTGTGTCTGTGAGTGTGTGTGTGTGTGCACACATTCTCATGTGTTTCCATCATCATTTACTCTTTCCAAATAGTTTCACTTACGTTCACCCGCTTACTTTTGTCACACTCACCAGGTTGACTATGGCACAACGGCCGAGGAACTGGAGGCACATTTCCACGGATGCGGTTCAGTCAATCGAGTTACGATACTCTGCGACAAATTCAGCGGTCACCCGAAGGGCTTTGCCTATGTCGAGTTCGCGAACATCGAGGCTATCGATCCTGCCATGGCTCTCAATGATTCTCTCTTCAGAGGCAGGCAGATCAAGGTTTAGGAATTTACAGCTTCTTACATTTTTCTATCGAATAAAACTTCTTTAGATGTCATTTTATTGTTGGTTTTATTTACTTATTTGTCTTCTTGACTAATTTTTTTTTAATCAATAGGTCACATGTAAAAGAACAAACAAACACGGGTTAACGTCGACAAACAGGCCACCTAGAGGTCGAGGAATGAGGGCAAGAGGAGGGGGCAGTTACATGCACCAATACCCATCATACTCGCCTAGAGTTTACAGGGGTCGAGGGGGTTATGGCAGGTCCAGGAGGCCCCATTATTATAGCCCCTATTGAGTGAATTGCTCGTTTGATGGCGTCACTCTATTGCAAGAAATTTTTCATTTGCGGTGTTGTGGGTGTACGACGGATTATAATGATATATATGTCTGTCTGTCTGTCTGTGTGTGTTTGTACATTTCATGTTGTTAGTCCACGAATCAGACACTAGCTTTACGCTGTTTTATAATTAATATTAGGATAATATTAATTATGACAGTTAATTATTATTATTTTTATTACTATTATTGATTTTAAGGATTTTTTTTATAGTAAAGAAAAAATAGTTTATTAAATTTTTCAAATGGTGGAAAGTTGGATTCTTGTTTATGTTGGGTCGATGTTTTGTTATTTCAATCACCACTGGTTAGTAAGTCTTTCTGTTGACTTTTTGGTATACATATTGTGTTTGTTTGTGTGTGCGTGTGTTGTATGTTTATGCTAGAGCCATGTATTGGTATTGGTATGTAAGATTATATTTTTAAAGGGCATGATGTATGTTTCTCCTCTTAACATTTCATCATCCTTATTATTATCATACCGTATGTAAGTGTCAACATTTTTATATTTTTCATGAAAAAAAACTTGAAAATGAAAAAAATCGAATAAAAATCAAAAATAATGAAAGAAATAAATAAATGAAAAAAAGATACCGAAAAAAAGGGAAAAAATATGTAAAAAAAAGTGATGTACATAGCTCAATAAAAGAATTAAAAAACTTTTTTCTTTTTTTTAATTAAAAATGAAAAAAATTTGAGATAATTAAAACAATTTTCTGTAGAAGCTTGTGAAAGTGAGAGGTATCAAAGAGTTTGAGGATTAATTATGTTTTCGCGCCTTGCATTTTATTATGTGTGTGGTTTACTTCGTGCAGAATGTGTGTGTGTTGTATGTATATACAAACCAAATTAGGATGCGCGTGTGTATGGGATATTTTTTTTTTGATGAGCCTTGCATTAACGTACAAAATGAAGAAATATAGGTATGCATATTTTTCAACCGTATGCGCTGTATACGTGTGTGTTCGTGTGTATGTGTGCGCGTTTTGTATGTATTTAGACTTGTATGTTGATGAGCTTTCGCTTCTTTCCTAAGTATACTAGTGTAATTTTTTATTAGGATAGGTTTTAACATGTATGTGTGTGGGTTTTATCATTCCTGATCGTTATAATTTTTGTCTGTGTGCACGTGTGTACGTGTAGGTACGTGCGTATATGTGCGTGTAGGCATACATTATTTAGCGTTAATTAATTCGCACTGCTATCGAGTTGATGTCGTTATAATAGTGCATATGTCAGTCAATTCTATTATATCAATCACATCAATTTTCTCCTTATTATCATCTGTCACTCTCTATAAATATAACTGTCAATATCAGTACTGTTACTACTGCTGCTGCTGCTGCTGCTACTGCTACTTCGTCTACTACTACTGCTGGTGCTACTACTTCTACCACACAATCGCTATTACTCTTGCTACCACTTTACTACTACTATTTCTGCTGCAGTTACTGTACTAGACTTCATATGTTAATTTTAAATTACTGCAACTGTTATTACTACTGCGATTTCTACTACTACAATGTCTACTATCGCTATTACTTTCTGGCTGCTACTAATGATTACTACAAAAGAAGCGACCACCACTACCAGCTAGTAACTACTACTACTACTACTACTACTGCTTCTACAAACACTACTACTACTTCTACAAATACTACTACTACCACTATTTCTACGGTGTGTGTGTATGTAACCGTAAACTGAGTACACATTAAAAGTGCACTGAATGATTGTGACGATGACGACGACGATGGTGGTGGTGATAATGATATCATTGACGACGGTGAAGATGAGGATGGCAATGATGACGATTGGTAATAACATTGATGGCGTTATTGACTATGGCGTTAGTAGGAGGAATTACCGTTACTAATAATGACGTCATAGGTGATAGTGATGTCCCAGTGAGATGGTGATGAGGACGACGATGATGGTAATAGTGATGAATGGTGATGATGATGATGATGGTGTTGATAATGATGATGTGGATGATAATGATGATGTGGTTGATAATGATGATGATGTGGTTGATGATGATGATGATGTGGTTGATGATGATGATGATGTGGTTGATGATGACATGAACCTGCGACATGGCGCTTATAATAGCCGTATACATCCTATCCGAATTCAGATGATAATGAGCTGAGGGTGATGATAATACAATGGGTATCGTAATAATTTCAAGAAAGTTCTATTGGAGAAAGGGTGATCCAGCAGAGAACTTTGACGGGGCTGTAAACTGGAAATTTTTTCGCAGAAGTGGCTTAAAGTCTGTGAGAAAAAAATTTTTTTACGATTTGATTTTTTTGATTCTTATGATTTTTTTTTATGATCTGATTTTTTTTTTATGATTTTTTTACGTAAATTTTGCCGTTCAAAAAAGTGCTTTAAAAAGCGATGAATGTTTGCTAAATTAAAAAAAAATACATTAAAATCATTGCTGAACTGTTGACTGTTAACCATGGAGGGTCATGACCTTTCACCCGAACCTCCTAAATTCGCCAGTGATAATGATGAAAATAACGATGACGACGACGACGATGATGATGTTGTTGGGCAAAGTTCAGAGAGTGCTAGATAAGTGGAGGATGTTAATGAGTGCATGTCATGTGCGTACGCTCACTCGTATTACGTCATTAAGTTATTATCCTTACTCGATATACGGCTTAGTCCTCTTCGTCGTCATCATCGTCGTCATCATCACAACCTTCATCACCATCAATAATAAATATAATATTATCACTTTCTTTACTATTATTATGATTGTTTCAGTCAGGTTTATCATCATCAAATCGCTACTAAGTTTGACTATCTTTTAAATGCAATAATCGTTATTATTGGTTATTTTTGCAATCGTCATCATCTTCTTCATCCACATCATCTTTTTCATCTTCATCGTCTTCACCATCCTCATCATACTCATCGTCCTCATCGTTCTCACCATCCTTATCACCATAGCTATAAAATGAAAAAGACACGACCGACCACTTGTAAGCGGAGATTCACACCTGTAAATCTACTGCAGGTGCGAAAATGTGTGCGTGTATGTGTGCGTGTGTGCATGTGTACGTGTGCTTATACGTGTGCGTAGGTATTGGCGTGTGTTGCGTTACTCGCGCAGGTATTAGCGTTGACGTACCGAGAAATTAAAACAGACATTATTCCGTCGGCGCTATTAAATGATGCTGTCACGTAATGTGCTTGCTTACGTGCTTGTGCTTGTTTGTTTGTTTGTGTGCTTGTTTGTTTGTGTGTGTATGTCCATGCTTGTGGGGTTTGTTTGTGTGTGCAAGTGTTAAGTGTTAAAAGTAGTGGCATAAGTACTGTAGCAGTAGTAGTAGTAGTAAAGACGGAAGCAGCAGAAGTAGCAGCAGTAGTAATAGTAGCAGCAGCAGCAGTAGTAGTAGTAGTAGCAGCAGTAGTAGTAGTAGCGGCAGCAGCAGTAGTAGTAGTAGTAGTAGTAGTAGTAGTAGCATCAGTAGTAGTACTAGCAGTAGCAGTAGTAATAGTGGCAGTGAGGCGACAGACCATAACAATTAAACGGTTGCATGCAACTCACATGCCAGCGAGCAGGATGCAGACAGATAGACAAAAATAAACAAAGAAGTAAAATGAAATTTTTACATTTTTTTGTGCCTTATTCTTTTTATCGCTCGCTCGTACAGAACTCGTCAGAAATGTAATTAACGATGCTTTGTTGCAAGTTCGTCGCTTTTTTTTTCAATGGCAAAAAAATTTTTATTCTTCTTCCTGTCCTGTATTTTATGTTCATAAAAATATTTGAATTAACAATGATAGAGAGAGAGAGAGAGAGAGAGAGAGAGAGAAAGAAAGGAAGAGAGGGACATTTGAGTGTGTGTGTGTGTTTGTGCGTATGTTTTTGTGTACGTGTATGTGTGTTTATGTGTTGTACACAGACATAACGATGTAGGTATATACGCTTAACAAAAGTCTGTTATAAGTATGTATTTGTACATGTATATAAAAAGATACGGAGAGAGAGAGAGAGAGAGATAGAGATAAAGAGAGAGAGACAGAGAGAGAAAGAGAGATAAAGAGATAAAGAGAGAGTAAGAAGTATTTCTCCATGAATTTTTTCCCACATTTCAATGAACGTCTGTAAGAAAACAAAGCTAAGCTATACACATGATGGAGCGAATAAATACAACAAATAATAAAAGAATAAATGAAATAAATGTTTAATAATAATAATATTATTATTATTTATTATATATTTATATATATATATATATTTTATTTATATTTTTATTTATTTACTTATTTGCACTCTCTATAACATGCTTTATTGCTTTTATGTGTCATCTCGCGCCTGAATGACTGTATCGCTAGAGGTTTTGTATTGTATTTTATGTATTTTTTTGTATGTGTTTAGGTATCTTTCGTTTGTATTTTGTAGTGGAGTATGTATCCATGTATCTTGTATTAATGTTTTTACGTGAGATTTATGTATCAGGTGTTTTGTATATGCGTGATTGTATGATATATGTGTATGTTTCAAATGTTTTGTATGTATGATTGTATGGTATACATCTAATTGCAACATTAGTTTTGTATGTATGATTGTATAATATTTATGTTTCTATACCAACTATGTTGTTTTCGTCGTTTTTTGTCATATTTCTCAATGATATTGCGTGCAAATTTTTAGCTTTTGTTGTAAAATTGTATATCTATATGAGTTTTTTACATAAATATTTTAGAAATTATTGTTTAAACTATATGTACATATGTATATGTACATAGGAAGAGAAAGAGAGAGACAGAAAAAGAGAGAGAGAAGATAAGGAGAGAGAGAGAGAGAAAAGATAAAGAGAGAGAGAGAGAGAGAGAGAGAGAGATCCAACAATCCAACAACAACAAGATAACGTCTATGAATGAAATATTTAAGCCATCATCAGATCGTCATCGGTGACAATGTTGAAGTTGTTTTTGCTTAGGCCGTTGTTAGTATATTATTTTTTATTTATTATTATCATTATTGTTATTATTATTATTTGTTATTATTATTATTATTTATGATTAATCATAAAAAGCACTTAATATTTGTGATGTGTTTGTGCTCCATGGCGCCTCTACTTATCAAAAATTTGTCACCGAATCTAAAAGGTCGTCGTCGGATGTCTTTTTCATCATCATCTCACTGCTACTGTTGTTACTTCTACTGCTGCTGTTACTACTACTACTGCTGCTGCTACTGTTGCTATTACTGCTACTTCTGCTGCTACCACTACTACTATTACTTATCAGTGGTTTTGTACCGTATTTAAATTAACTTAATCTGTCGTGTTGTGCTGTTGGGGCTGAAGAAGTTTTTTCGGTCAGAATTTTACCAAATCTATGTAAAAATTTCTGTGAAGTCATTGGAAAAGAATTGTGGGGAGAGGCATATGGACTAGCTTCACCTAGCTAGATTTCATCCAACTTCTCATCAACTCCACCAAATGTCCCATTGTGAACGTAAATTATAATTGGATTGCAGATGGCAGTAAGTTCGTTGAGTTTTGAAAACCTTTGAGCAATGATCAAAATGAGAAAAACGAAAGAAAGATGTAAAAGATAGAAAAGGAAAGAAAGAGAAAAAGAGAGAGAGAGAGAAAGAGAGAGAGAGACAAAAATTAAGAAGAAAAAAATAAAAGAAAAAAAGAATGAGAGAACGATTGAACACGAGAAAAATGAAAGATATAAAATGAAAATTATTCGCAGAATGATTGAGATTGAAAAATAAGCCGTTTAAATTGAAGAGAGAAAGAGAGAGAAAAAGAGAGAGAGAAAGAGAGAGAGAAAATTAGACAGATGAAAAGAGAAAAGAA
The DNA here is from genome assembly GCF_000326865.2 of Helobdella robusta. Classification (NCBI taxonomy): domain Eukaryota; kingdom Metazoa; phylum Annelida; class Clitellata; order Rhynchobdellida; family Glossiphoniidae; genus Helobdella; species Helobdella robusta. The sequence goes on along the minus strand of NW_008704170.1, from coordinate 1,827,579 downwards.
AGAAAGAAAGAGTGAGACAAAAAAGAAGGAAAGAGAAAAAAGCAATAACAGAGTTTTCATTGTTATTTAAATTTTTTTTATTTAAAGTAAGTTTAATGTGAAATTTTTATTTTTTTTTTGGTCAAATTTTTCAGTATGCACTCGAGCCCTGTCTGTCTGTCTATTTGATACATTATACAAATGATGATGATGATGATGGTGATGACGACGATGATGACGATGACGATGATGACGATGATGATGATGATGATGATGACGATGATAATAATTACAACCATAACGATGATGATGAAGACAATGACGATGAAGAAGAAGAAGATGATGATGATAGAACAAACAAAAAAAACGAGCGTAAACAATCAAAGCAACAACACAGTGACGTCATAATTTCCTCCATCGTTAACAACGACAACAACAAACATAAAAACAACAACAATAATGATAATAATAACAATAGTAATAATAATAAGGATAATAAAAACAGTAACGACCAGAATCGCAGAAACAACAACAAAAATATAATAATGAAAAACCGCATCAATAACAACAACAACAATTATCCTTTGCAGACAACATGGCTACATGAACCGTCACATATTTTGAATGAATGAATAAATGAATGCATGAATGCATGAATGAATGAATGAATGAACGATTGAATGAGTGAAAAAATGAATGGATGAAAAAATGAGCGAAAAAATGAATGAATGAAGAAATGAATAAAGAAAAAATGAATTAATAAAAAAATATGATGTAAAGATGGAATTAGAGGGTAAATGGAAAAACGAAGAAATGAATGAGTGAATGAATTAATGAACGAAAAAACAAACATACAAACAAACATACAAACATACAAACAAACAGATGAACGTTTGAAAGAATTAGTAAATGAATGAAAGAATGAATGAACGCAGGAAACCCATGCGATGCAATTGACTCATGATTCAAAATTTTAAACAATGCATTTGCATCATCAAAACAAATTTGTTTTGCAAGTTCCTCTCTCTCTCTCTCTTTCTCTCTCTCTATTTCTCTCTATTTCTCTCTTTCTCTCTTCTGTATATTTTTCATCCAACAAAGCAGCAGACATCAGCACAACAGACAATTTTTGTTTTAAAAATTTCTTTTCTTATCGAATAAAAAATGCAAAAATGAGATGAAAATAATTTCAAACAATAAACAGCAACAACAATTACCACCACTACTACTACTACTACTGCTACCACTACTACTACTAATACTACTACTGCTACCACTACTACTACTAATACTACTACTACTACTACTACTACTACTACTACTACTACTACTACTACTACTACTGCTACTACTACTTCTACTACTTCTACTAATACTACTGCTAATGCTACTACAAAAATGAATTGAAACAGAACAACGACACGTATAAATATAATGTACAATATAACATACAACACAATACAACACAAGACAAAACAATTCAATACAATACAGCAAAATACAATACAATCATGGACTTACAGACGAAAAACCACATAGAAGAAAACCAAAGAAATCTCAAGCGAACAACAACAAATGCAAACAAACAAAAAAGCAATCAAAAAATCTCGTGAAACAAACAATAGCCAAACAAATGATGTCACGGGAAATAAAATTGATGATGAAGAGAAGGAGGACGACTACGTTGATGATGATGACGGTGATGAAGACGATGACGACGAGCAGACGATCGGCGTCAACGAGGGAATGCCTGGTGACTCGGTCGACCGAACATCCGTACAAAGCCGGCCTGTCTGGCACCATACCCTCTCTCCAAACCCATTCTCTCTCTCTCTCCCTTTCTCTCTCCTTTTTTTCTCTCTCTATCTATTCTAATTTATGCATCTTCTCTCTATCACTTTCAGTCTTAATTAGTTTTATTTATTTAGTTAATATTCCAATCTCGCTATCAATAACTATTTCTTCCTTATTCCCATATTTTTCCTCAATTCATCCATTATTTGCTTTTTTGTTGCACTATTTGTTGCTATTAGTTTTGTTTTTGATATATTTAATTTTAAAATAAATTTTTATTTTTCGAACCTTATCTCTCTCTCTTTCTCTCTCTCTCTCTCTCTCTCTCTCTCTCTCTCTCTCTCTCTCAATTTATTTTTTACTGATAAAAAATTTCTGCGTTTTGTTTCTTCAGCCCATGCTCTGCTTTCGATAGAGTTCCTGTTTCTCATCATTATCATCATCATCACCGTCATCATCACCATTATCATCATCACCGTCATCATCATCATCATCAACATCGTCGTCGTCGTCATGATCTTCATCATCTTTGTCATGATCTTCTTGATTTTCGTCGTCATTGTGGTTGTCGTAATACATATGTGTGCGTGTGTGTGTGTGTGAGTGTGCGTGTGCGTGTACGTACGTGCGTGTGCAGACCGATTATTCGCTGTTTAATTGCGTTGCGTGTTTATGCGTGATAAGATCTGTATTAAAGTTTGCCGGATTTGGCATGTTGTTTGATTATTGTTAGGTGTAAATCTTTGATGGTTTCCTCTTTTATATAAACTACTACTTCTAGAAAAGTTTAATTTTTACTTTGATTGCTAGTTTAACTTTTACTTTTTCTCCAAACACGAAATCTGATTAGAGTAATTAAATTTTCTATTGTATTGATTAGATCTGATAGCATCTTTTTGTCTTCATAATTTTATCTTAGTGCATATTTTTAACTGAATAATTTAATATTTCTCATTAATATAATTAATATTTAGTAAATATATCACAAAATTAAATGAGTTAATTGTACACCTATGTCAAAATTTGATTAAAATTTGAATAAGACGGATTGTGGTAGACGAAATCATAGATAATTATTGTTTAGGCGAAAAACAAATTGTTATGTCTCTCTATGTTTAAAGTGCCGTGAGTGTTAATACGAGAAGTATCAATAATGGAGTTTTTTTCTAGTATTTTGCACCATTTTATAATCTAATTTAGGATTTATTTCACTGAAGTTAGTGTTGGGGTTTTATATTTTACGAGATTTATTTGAAAAGTTATTTTTGCATTTTATTGTGCGTGCGTCTTTTCCTGTGTTTTTGTTTTGTATACATATGATTTGAAAAATTCAAAATTTAATTTTTTAAAATTTACTTTTAGATTTACATTTTTTATTTTACATAGTTATTTACATTTGGTTGCTTAATTAAAATTCTGTTTATTAATATTTCTTTTTTTTCATTTATTTATTTTATGTCCTTATTTTGCATTGTGTTGCTGTCTGTTTTTTCTTTTTTTAATTTTCGAATAGTTGATTTTTAAATTAATTGTAATTCTTAGTTTAGTTCACTGACTGACTAATTTAATTAATTACAAATATTTTTATTTCCACTGTTATTTCATTCATTCATTGAATAACATTTTCATCCATTCATTTGTGATTCATTTTTTAGGCAATTTTTCTATCAATCAAGTATTCAATAGTTTCTAAATAATTTCTAAATTCATATTATTAAGTTCATCTAACTAACTAGACTAAAAAGTTTAACTAAAAAATTACATCAAAAACTGCAACAAAAAAATCGCTAATTTAATTCACACAAACAATTACAAACATATCTGATTGAATTGATAACCAAATCCCTTTGCATGCATTTAATACACATTAATATATACATATATGTATACACATATAATATATATATATATATATACAAACATATAAACATATATAAAAATACACACACGCTTATACTTACATAATATAAACATTTTTCGATCGTATATTATTTATACATACACATATATATATATATACACTTATATATAAATGTAAAATAGGTATATGTAATGTATAGCACTAATTACTTACTAACTCAAAACTATAAATAGGCAGCCCCCGGTCTGTCTGTCCACACACTTCTTGCATGCTTATCGAGGAGAAAGCAGGCGACTACTAACATAGCATGGTGATGTGTTTTTGTAGAAAAGTTTTATCTTGATTGTTTTATTATTATTATTATTATTATTAATGTTATTGTTATTGTTGTTGTTGTTGTTGTAATTGATGTTATTGTTATTTATATTGTTGTAGGCTGTTGTTGTTATTTGGTTTGGTTTGATATATTTATTTTTAAAATGGTTAATTTTTCATGAAAATGATAAGTGAATAGATAATTAAATACTTTTTATTGATAAGAATAATAATAAAGATACTAAATAAATAATAATAATAATTAATAAGTTACAGATTTAAAATTTGAGAGAGATTTAAAAAGAAAAAATTTTGTTTTATTTTCAAAAAAAAAAAAATTCTTAATTGTTATTTTTTCTTCAAATTTTTTTTCAATGGCTATCATTTATTTTTGTGTCTTCCAACATATAATGCCAATAATTTTCAATGTGTATGTATGTATGGATGGATGGATAATTAACGCACACGCACACATACACGCACGCACACGCACACACACACACACATGCACACACACATACACATACACACTGAAGTTATATTATACATATATATATATACATATGTGTATGTGTGTATTTATTCAATTTTACTATTTTCCCCTTAATGTTAAATTTTACTTCTAATTACAGATTCTTAGCTAAAAGACAGATGAATGAAGGATTATATTGAAGAAGAATAAATTCTTAGGCCTATTCTTAATTTTTATTTGATTTTAACTTTATTCAAATCTATCTATCTATCGGTCTCTCTGTCTGTTTGTCTGTCTGTCTATCTATCTGTGTATCTATCTATCTATGTTGGTCTGCTTATGTTTCGTTCTAAGAGAAATCAACTTTTGAAAAAATTGTGGGCATTACATCTTAAATTGATATCATCATCATCATCGCCGCCAACAAGATCATCATCACCACCGGCGACAACAA
>NW_008704170.1:1815204-1817704 GCF_000326865.2 Helobdella robusta | reverse complement strand
ATATTGTGCTATGTTCTGCTATGTTGTGTTGTTATATTGGTTGGTGCCAGTGGTATTTTTATATATGCAACAGTAAACAGATTGTGTGTGTGTGTGTTTTTGTGTTTGATGTGTGTGTCTGTTTGTGATGTGTGTGCATTTGGTGGTTCCTTTTTTTTATGCTTGTGTTTCTATCTGTTCATTCATTCATTAATTTATTCGGTAAGAATTTTTTTTCAGACTATTTCATCGCGTTTCATTCATTAGCCGATATTTTTTTAAATTTATTTATATTTTCATTCATCCATCCGTTCATCCATCCGTTCATCCATCCGTTCATCCATCCGTTCATCCATCCGTTCATCCATCCATCCATCCATTCATTCATTCGTTTACTCGCTCTCTCCTTCCTTCAGTCAATCATTCCTTCATCGCAGAACTTCTGTCTCTAATGTTTAAGAATAATTTATGTTCTTTTAAGTGTGTCTGCAGATAAATGACTGCGTTGTGCCTATGTCTGTCTCTCTACGTCTGTCTGTCTGTCTATCTGTCTATCTGCCTGTCTGTCTATCTGTATCTGTCTGTCTATCTGTTTATCTGTATCTGTCTGTCTGTCTTTCTCTCTCTCTCTCTTTTTCTCTCTCTTTCTTGCTCTCCATATCTGTCTGTCTGTTCGTTTTCAGTTACTTATTAATTTTGCTTAAGAATTGTTTATACATAAGCGTACACATATATATGTACGTATTAATATATGTTATATATATATATATATATATAGAGAGAGAGAGAGAGAGAGAGAAAGAAAGAGAGACAAAGAGAGAAAGAGAGAGAGGGAGAGAGAGGGCGTAAAAGAAAGAAAGTGAAGATCACAGATGTGTATGTACACTAAACATTTATCCATTTCTGACGCGTTGTCATTCATGTATGTCTTCATATCCAAATATCGTGTTTTAATGATTTTACTTTTTGAAAGAGAATCTTAGTCATCTTCACCATCATCACTACCACTGTTATTTCCGTTATTGTTATCATCATCATCACCATTAACATCATCATCATCACCATTAACATCATCATCATCACCATTAACATCATCATCATCATTACCATCGTTTACTTTCAAATTCAAACTTCAAGATGATTTATACATTCATTAAATTACGATGAATGGCTTAGCGATGGATGGTTCAACTGAATTTAAAATTTCCAAAATAAAATAATAATAATAATAATAAATAATAATAATAAATAATAATAATGACGTTTTATTCCGGATAACGATCCATCATTTAACTTTGTATTATTCAAATTTGAAATAATGTTCCAAGCATGCATTTATTATACTCCGATAATGATGATGATGATTAATCATTCGAGCATCTTTGTTTGTAATTTATATGTACCGGTATTTCATTTAATGAGCCTTATTGTATTGCATTGTATTGTATTGTATTGTACTGTATTGTAATGTAATGTATTGTATTGCATTGTACTTTATCGTATTGTATTGTTTTGTATCGTATTGTGTTGTATGCATATATGCAGGTGCGCGCACACACTCACACAAACACACACACACATATATATATATATATATATATATATATTTTTTTTTTATTTTTTTTTTTTTTATTTATTTTATTTTCAATAAGGGAACCAAATAAGTTTAAATGAAAAAACTTGTGGAGAGGCCACCCTAAGTACTTTACTTGAGATATATATGCAATTTAAAACAGAACAGAAAATATACAAATTAAATTTCAATGCATGCAAAAATCGATAAATAGAATCAGTAGGATTAACACTCGAAAAACAAAGTTAATATCTGAACATATAAGTATATACAGATATTACTAATGAATCTACAATCAAAAACAGAAAGTAGATTGGCAATGTGAGATAATTTATAGTATTTGATACAATAATTAAAAGTATGGATTGATTGAAGAGATGAATAAACGAGTCTAAGTGGACGGAAACATATGCTGAATTTAAAATAATTATTAGCGATGAAATGAGCCATATATAGTGTAATATATAAAAGGTTAAGATTTAGATGGTGGTGTCGGGATCAAGCAAATTTAACCGCGATCTCAGTTTAATTTTAAAATGGTACAATTCAGTGATAACCCTAATATCTGGGGGTACAAATAATTGCCAGATCTTAGGGCCCAAAATTTTAAGACTAGTTGCAACGAGCTTAAGGCGGGTTTTTGATGGATAAATAACAGACGCGTGTCTTGTGTTCAATATTTGGACGGAATTACTATAAATATAAAAGTTAGAAAAAGAGGGAGGGAGTAAGTTGTTCAGAAATTTAAAAACAAAAATAGCCGTGAAGTAGATGTAAAGGCAAGGTAGTGACAAGATATTGTGCTCGACGAAAAAGGATCTCGTGTGAGAATAAGGTTTAAGATTAAATATTAGACGGATGGCTCTTTTCTGAGAAACATGCAGACAGTTAAGATGACTTTTAGGACTGTGACCCCAAAGAAGTATACAGTAAGTTAGATAGGGGTAG
>NW_008704170.1:1790469-1814511 GCF_000326865.2 Helobdella robusta | reverse complement strand
AAGCACGATAATACATTAATACCAATATCAGACAAATATTCGACAACTTTACTTCTGCTGCATTTTTTAACGTTACTCATTGCGAATACCGATTTTTTTACTATGATTTTCTCGGCACAAAGTTTGTCGGTGGCGCATTTTTTTAGACCAATTATTTTATTAGGTTGATTTGGTGGATTTCCTTTAAGCGATGATTGATCGTTAGGGTTGACTTGGTTGGCAACCGGAGAGTTGTTTGTGCGAGCACTTTTTTTGTTTCGAACGACCACGCTGTATGGCAGAGGGTTGTCATCAGTCGGTGTCGTAATTTCGTCGGACCAAAACATGGCTGGTTTGGAGGTAACAGCTTGCTTGTTCATATCGGAGTTAACTGCTGACGGAACTGAGTTTATGTTCAGTTTCGAGGTATTTTTGTCTTTATTGTACGACAAACAGTTTATTTTGTTGTTAAGCGCCGACATATCATGTGTATGCACGTCTATTGTTTGCACTAATTTATTTTTCAAAGAAGTTATATCTTGCGTGTGCACGTCAAGTGTTTGTATGAGTTTGTTATGTTGAGTGTACAACATATTTTTTAATTCATTTTTCAGAATTTCAAAGTTTATTTTGATGACATTTTCGAAGTTAGGAACATTAGATAAATTAACGCTGGCAAATATTGAGCACTTATCCATAAGTTTTTCCTCTTTCAAAAAAATAAGAATTTGTGTTAATACTAACAGTTTATCGCGTCTTGTGTTGCCACGTGAAGTAGGTTTTTCAAACTTTTCAATTTTAACATTTTCCAACTCTAATTTCAAAATTTTTTGAGCGTCAATAAAGTCCTCGTTGGAGAAAAATTCAGCAGTATTATTTATAAACGTCTCATTATCAAATAAGTCGAAGTTACCAACCAAAAAATAAAAAAAAAAAAAAAAAAAAAAAATATATATATATATATGTTTTATATATATATATATATATATATATCAATATATATGTGCATATGTGTAGTTATAAGTAGTAGTATTATTATCACTATTTACTGTTACTACTATACTACTGCTGCTGCTTCTAAATCTACTACTACTACTACTACTACTACTACTACTACTACTACTACTACCGTGATAATTCGTACAGTTACTGATACTACTATCATTTCTCAGTCTCCGGCTTAATGTATAAAACTTTTTAAAAAGCAATTTAACTCTTCCTATGTTACATCCGATGATGGCTATGACGATGATAATGATGATGATTATGATGATGACGATGATAAGGATGATGATGATGATGATGACGAGAAATAGAGGACGAAAATATATAAAATAAAGTATTTAAAAAGAGGTATTTAGTTCATTTTTTGCGGTACGTAAGTTTTCTTTGTTACATATTTATTGTATCTGTTGTGCTTTCGACCTGTCCCATTATCCAAACGTCTTGTTTATCTTTCTATGCTGCTATGTGCGTGTGTATGTTTGTTTGTTTATTTGTATGTATGTTTGTGTGTGTGTGTATGTATGTATGTGTGTGCGTGTAGGTAGGTATGTATGTAGTTTCATCTTTCTTTGTTTATTATTCTTTTTGCCGTTTATCCATTTTACTGTTTATGTTTTGCATATAAAACTATTTCCTTATCTATGTATACCTTTCTGGCCGCCCGTCAGCATAAGCAATATATCAAGTTCTCGTTATTGTTTATTATTATTATTATTATTACTACTACTACTGTTTATTATTACTATTATTATTATTAATATTATTTATGCAGTTGTTGTTGCTGTTGTTGTTGTTGTTGCATATTTCGCCATTTCATCTCAACATCATTTATCTTCTTTAGGCGTTCTACGTCGTCGTCGTCGTCACCATCATTAGTTTAATAGTAATAATAATAATAACATTGATAATGATAATGATATTTTTTTTTTATTTTATCACAGAGGAGAGTGTTGGAGATGAGAAGGAGGACACCACCAACAAATCATCACCATCATCGTCGTATGTCGATGATGGTGATGGAAATGGTAGTAGTAATAGTAATAATAGTAATAGTAATAATAATAATAGTAATAATAATAATAATAATAATAATAATAATAATAATAATAATAGTAGTATTAACGATGTCTCTATAAATAAAAAAGTAATCGTAATAACGCCAATGTCGTCGCCTTCATCATCGTCGTCGTCGTCAGCATCCACAGCCACAAAAGCCACGTCGTCTTCTTCGCCGACAACTTCATCATCGTTTTCGTCATCGCTATTGTTATCGTCAACAGAATGTGATACATTCCATTTATCATCGTCATCGTCGTCATCTTGTATAAATGTAACCAAGGGTAGGGCATTTTTAGCCAATGCAGCACCATCAGCATTCATCTCGTTGCTACTCTCTTCAAAAAAACTACCCACAACAATGACGTCATCCACAATGACATCATCGCAAACAACATCAACGACGACGCCAAAATTACCAACAACATTAATCACAACACTGTTATTATCGACGACGACAACAGCAACAACATTGAAATGTACATCGACATCATCAACAACAACAACATCACCGCCATCTTCGTCAAAAACAACAACGTCATTATCATTATCTATATCATCAACAACAATAACAACGATGACGTCATCGAAAACTTCATCAACGATAATAACAACAACAACATCGACCGTGGCTACCAATATGACGGCGCTATCGAATTACTCTGTAATGTCAACAACGTCATCACCATCCTCTTCCTCTTCCTCATCATCATCCTCGTCGTCATCTTCATCATCAGCTTTATCATCTTTGTCGTTTTTATCGTCGCTATCACCTCCGTCATCAACACACACTAAAACTACTGAGTCGCAACATCAAGAATGTTGCGGTAAATTTTGCAATCGGCAACAACAACATCAACTATTACACCAACAACAGCAGCAGCAACAACAACATCAGCAGCAGCAACAACAACAACTACACAACAACAAACCATGGTGTGCTGTTGCTTATTGGGAATGCTCTAAGCTTATTGGCCAACAATCATTCAACCATTCGACGTCCTACGTAAACATTTTTCAACAGTCGAAGTTTCAAAAAGAGTTCCAACAACATCAGCAGCAGCATCAACAACATCAGCAACTGCAGCAGCGGAAGCAACAACGACAGCTAGTGAAAAATCTTCATACAAAACTAGATTCACCTTCATTATCATCTTCATCGTCGCTCAACTATAAAATTGAGCGTAAAAAAGAAAGAATAAAGAAATCATTATCATCATCTACAGTAGCTCTGATATCGTCATCATCATCATCTTTCTCATCATTATCATCATCATCATCAACTTCGTCATCATCCTCGTCACGAATTTTCAACGGCGAAATGATATGCCTAGAAGTAATGCAGTCATCTCCATGCAGCGACGCGGCCATTTTGAAATGTCGGCCAAAGATAGGAATGGGCGTAGTGATGTGCCGGCAAGAGAACAATGGCCGAGTTTGGCTTCATAACCGAACTAAATACCCTATTTTCGTGTCTAAGTCAGAGGACACCGCAAAACGAATACATGGTCGACGTTGTTGTTGTTTATGCTGTTGTTGTAGTTGCGAATGTCTTTATAATTGCAATTGTTGTTGGTGTGGTTCGAATTTCAATGAACTAAGTAATTTTAACGTTAATAATATCAATAATCAGTGCATATGTAACAATAATGGTGATGATGATAATAATGTTAATGATAGTTTTGGCATTAACGATGATTATTATGCTTCTAACAGTCATCATCGTCAACAGCATTATAGTTTATGTTCAAAAGATAAGGACAACAATAATAATAAAAATTGTAATAATAATAATAATGATATCTCAAAACACACTGTGAATAAAAACTCTAAATCCTGGAAAAACCCATGTGATAATTATAAACCGAAGGTCTCCAAATGGGGCTTGAAGGTCACCAAATTGTTACCCGGCCACTGCATGAAGATACACGACCCCAATCCAACTATTGACGGGACAAAACGCAACTGTTGTTGTTGTTGCTACTGTTGCTGCCATGCTAACAAACGTATTACGACTAACAATAAACGTCAAACCGATCGTTGTTGCCCTTGCCATAAAAACCATGATTGTTGTCGCAGTGAGAGTAGGGGTTGTCGCGGAAAGCAAAGTTTCCCTAGCAACCAAAATTGTCATGGTTGCGTGACAAATTGTGGCAATCAAAGCTCTTCCTATGACGAATTTCCCAGATCAGATAATGGTCGGTACTGTAGTAGCGTGCAGGTGAGCTTCGCTAAAGGTTTCGGTAGAGAATACACAAGACAGTCCATTTTGTATTGCCCATGTTGGTTTGAGGTACTGTTTAACATCAGTGAAGGTGTAGTAGATTGATAGATGAATTAGGATCATTTTTATTTATTCACGTCAGGTTTTTTGGCTAATTAGGTCACGAGATTGTTAATTTTAAATGCTGTATAACTTGTCATGCAGTTAATAAAAAAAAATCTTGTCTGTTATATTTTTTTATGTTTTATTTTTTCTCAATTGTTATTTTGAAGTTTTACCGTGTTTCTATTTATTCGTCGTTGTTATTTATTTTGTAATTGTTACGAAAATAAGCTGGTGATGAAGTGGGTAGAACTATAAACTTCTCTATGAGTCATAGTTGGCGGGTTCAAATACGCGTTGACGCCACAAATTTTGCTAGTTATATCAATTATCCAGAAATTCCCGAAATGACATGAAAACTGAAACTAATGGGGTTTTCCAGATTCTATATTTCAATTTGTGAACGTTAAAATCATATTCTTCGTGATGGATATTTCATTGAGTATTTTTATTATATATATACATCCGTGGTTTTCCAATATGTATATGTATATATTAATATATATATATATATATATATATATGCAGTATTGTATGAATATATATATATATATATATATATATATATATAGTTGTTGTGACGTCATTTAGTTGTGTATTTTTACTTTATTTTATTGAATGAATTTTTACAATTTTGTATGTGAATTACCTGTCTGTGAAGTTTTGATATATATATATATATATATGTGTGTGTGTATGTGTGTGTGTGTGTGCATGTGTGCGTGTGTGTGTGTGTTTGAATGTACGCAACGCATGTCATGTATGTGTTTCTTTCTTTTTTACTTCATGATTCGTGCAACTTATTGAATGGAGCAAAACAGGGTTTAATAATGTTATAAACTTATTATTACAAATAATTTCGTTATAATAATAATAATATAAATGATAATAATAATTATCATTGATAATAATTATCATTATTGGATGAATGGGTAGATAGATGGATGAATGGATGGATAGATAGATAGATTAAAGCGAACAATTATTTATTAAAAATTTTTATTGATTTTAAGTTTTAACACTTTTTTTAAATAAATGAATTTAATTTGTAAATATTGAACTTTAAATGTGTACAGTGCTTATAAAATTACAAATATTTTGATGTCTAACTTAATGTGTTTTCATTATCATTTACATTCTTATCGTCATTTTGTTTTGGTGAAGTTTACCTAATGTTACTCTCACCTTATAGTAATCATCTTCATTTACGTCATTCAAGCATACATATTCGTTCATTCATTCATTTATTCTTTTATTCGTTCATTCGTCTACTCATTCATTCGTTCCATCCTTCGTATGAATATCGAAAAATCATTATATAAACCCAACCGAAATTCACGTGGACTAAAGTACCACGTGAATTTCGAATACATGTACATTGTACTTATTTGTAGACCAGGGTTGTTAAAACTCAAACATTACATCACAAATACTAATACCGGCTTTAAAAGATATTGCCGATACTAATACAACTACTCAGTTCACGATTAAACAGTTTCTTGCAATTTTTTACCCACCCAAAAAAGGACAGCAAGATGAGAACCAGTTTTTAAAAATAAATACCCAAAAGATGGCGAAACTTCATTTAAAATCCCGAATTCACCACTCAAAAACGCGCTCATTAGTCACTTATAACAATATAACAAATTGATCGAATATACCAGAAATTCGTATCGTCTAACGAATTTCTTCTGTCTAGAAAGTATCGGCCATGCCATCAATTCGATGTTCTGCATGAATAGTATTACCCATTCCAAAGGCAATACGATATTGACAACCCTGATGTCTTAGGACAGGGGTGGGCAAACTGCCAAACTATGGCCCGCAAGGCTTTGTTCGCCGAAAAAAGATCGACCAAAAAAGGAGCCACCAATCTTAAAAAAATTTACCCCCGGGCCGGAAAAATTTGCTATTCAAGTACATATACCGCTCTTCAAAGTTAAAATAGTTCTCAATGCGGCCCTCACAGCAAAAAGTTTGCCCACCCCTGTCTTAGATGTACCGACGTAAATGATTACAAACTTATACACACACACACACACCACACACATAAACTCACCTCTTATGTGCAATCATCGCTTTAATATAAACAATTGCATTTTACTCAAAAAACATACCTTATTGCGTGTATAGTAATGTTAATATAACTTCGTTGTTGACATTGATATGAGCTTCTTACATAATTATTGCACGTGTATGTATTTGTATATGCATACATACATATTTGTGTAAATTAATGAGTTTATATTGTAAATTATTTATTTTATTATTTTAAGTTTATTATTCGTTTTTTTTTTATTAAATTAGCATCGTATTTAACGTTGAATTTCTATTAGATTATGACAAAGAAATAAAAGTATCCTTCTTACAAAAATAAAAGAGCCTTTTTTTCAAATTTTTTCAAAAATATAAAGTTGAACAAGTTTAATCAAAAATAATAATAAGTATAATAATAATTATGTAATAATAAACATTTATAATAATAATAAGCAACCAAAAATAATTAGTATTTGTATCGTTAAGATCATACACTTAAGATACTTAAGACCGATTTTATTTACCATTACGAAGTTTTAACATATCAGTATTCAAAAGTATAATAATGAATAAATAGTCAATCACATTGTACAATTTCCAAACGAACTTAATAATAAATATATGACAGAAATATTATTTCAATAAGTAACAATAATAATAATAAATAAAGACTAATTTACCTATACCATTCCAATCATTAAAACAAGGAGTTTAAATGCCAACCAATCACGTTTTCACATTCAAATAGCCAATCAGAAAAGAGAATTTAAATCGTCCACAGCCAATTAGAACTCTCTTCTGTGGTATCTGTCTGGATCTATGTAGCTGGTCACGACGACGCGATTTGCAAACTTTCTCCCCGCCAAATTCTGTTGAGCATTTTCGCAGTCGACCACGGAATGAAATTCGACGAAAATCTTTTGAAAAATAAAAAAAAAATTCAATTAACGTAATTAGTAAATTGATTCGTGTTAATAAACTGGAATGATAATTAGATACTTAAATTGAGTAGGAAATATAATTAGGAAGTAGTATAAGTTATAGCAGTGGCAGTAGTGGTAGAGTAATATACATGTCAAAATATTTTGCTTGTGAAAAAATAAAAAACCCACTTTTCCAACTCCCGGGACTTCCACTCCTTTGATTGGTCTGGGAATTTCCAAACTTTTGACTGATCCATATTTACTGCATTCCTCTCTGACGTCATCCAAAATTTCTAAAAAGAGAAAAAAACAAAATTGTAATAAAATATTGTTTCAATAAATGGCCACCGGCAGAAGAAGTTTATAAACCTCCATCCATTCTCTACACTAACAGAATGGTCAAGATGTGTAACAAGAAAATTGATAAACAAAAGAGGAAGAGAGAAAAGTGGTAGATATGAGAAAGAGCGAGAGAGAGAAAGAGAGAAAGAAAGAAGGATAGAGAGAGAGAAAAGAAAAGAACTAACCATCATATTCCTCCTCATCTTCCAACTCCTCTGGTGTCACCATGTTCATGAGACAGAGTATCTCAGTGGAAGTATTGGATGTACTACTACCTGTGACATCGCTTATATTCAAGCCTGGGATCTGAAGATTGGTTAACATGGCTCCGCCCTTGATGGCAATTAAATTTTTTTAATTAATTAAATATATTTTAATTTTAACAAAAAAACTAATATATTTTAACAAATTTTACCACATAGTAACTAACTAGAATTGTAATTTTTTAAAATTAAATATAATTATAAAACCGAAAGTGAAACTAACAGCAAGAGGATTTTTTCCAATGCTGGCCCTTTGAACAATCAACTTTTTGTCACCAAGTTGCATGCCATTCAATCCTAAACAGGCCTGTTTTGATGATGAAAATGAGAAAAGTGATGATGGTTATTGAGATGATGGTGGTAATAAAAATGAATATAAAGAATAGAAAATGACGAGATCAAGTGATAAAAATGACAACCAGCTAGCCAACCAATCAGCCAACCAAAGCTAGCCAACCAATCAGCCAACCAAAGCTAGCCAACCAAACCAAACAAACCTGATCTGTAACATTGGGGTCGACGTACTCACAGAATGCATAACCCTTCGACAGCCCGGTGGCAGAATCCTTAACGAGATTGAACGCTTTCAGGGGTCCAAATGACGTCAGTAGTTCTTTAACCTAATTCGTGTGTGAAATTAGTCGAAGGAAACGATAATTAAATATATTCTATCTAAGATCTTTGTACGGTTTTCCAAATGTAACATCTGGAAAAATAAAAAAAAACATTTAAAATTAAATTTTCTTAAAAGTCTGCCTTACATAATACAGAATTTTGAAAAATCTCTGCAAACATAACGCGTACATATAGAGGCTTCTGTGAAACAATGTGGCCTGCCTAGTCTACATATAAAAACCGTTATAAAAAGCAGTTTTTTTTAAGATAACAACAACAGCCCTGCTAATTCCAAAACTTTTTTGTCACAGGCTGAAATAAATAAATAATTGAAGCTAGGGAGAGGAGGAGAATCCTGTTTAAATAAAATCCTGAAAAAATATGTTTAAGTTGCCTGGAAGAAAAAAGCTAAAAATATTCTGCTTTATGGATAAAGACCTGTGTGAATATATGATATCCTGCAAACAATTAACTCTGAATATATCACTCTCAACATTTATCACACTCACTAATTCTCCCTCCTTCCATAATTTTTATCTCTCTTTTTTTGTACCTAACTGCAAAAAAAAGAGAGAATTTCCCTGAAATTTTTTTCTAAAAAAAAGTGAATAAATTTAATACTAATTAAAGTATTAATTTATTTATTAAAGTATTAATTAATTTATTTAATATCAAGGAAAAGTTTTTTAATTTATTTAGAAAAATGTTGCCACTAGCCTGCCACGTGTTTGTGATGAGAATGTTACACATAACATATAACACACACACACACGCTATATGTTTTAATCTATAAAAAATCACATTTTTGCATCTTATTTTTTTCAGAGTTTCATTAAAATGCATGAAAAAAAATCATAATAAAAAAGCGTATACAGAGATATAAATGTATCGTAAAAAAAATATACATACAGAAGAAGTTGTACACACGTGTGTACAAACATAAAATACGCAGATACACTCACCTGATCATCATTGAGATAGTTAGGCAGACAGGCAATAAAAATCTTGTATGGTGTGTCTCCGACAAGTGTAGATACAACACCTGTGATAAAAAATATCAATAATTAATTAATTATTTAATTAATCTATCAATCATTTATTAATTAATCATTCGATTAATAAGTAAATCTTCTACAGAATGAACTTAAAAATGAAACAGTTCAATCAAGTTTAAAACAAAAACACATAAAAGCGAAAAACAACTCAACAGAGATGGACAAACAAGCAAGAGATCAGTGAACCAATAAAAACACCAATCAGCCCACCAATCAACCAGCAAACAACCAATCAATCAACCAAACAAGCCGCCGACCAACTGACCAACTAACTGACCAGTAACATTAACAGACGGGTTCTCGGTGAGTCCAGGCAGTGGTTGGTAGTCTCTGGGCCTCCTTATCTTCAAGGACTGCCCCTGAAATATGATGCCATCGAATGCCATGGCCTGTGTGCACTCTTCTGCCGAGCGAAACTGTGTTGTTAATGTATTTTTTTTTGTTTAACAAAATTAAAATTTTAAATAATAAAAAGTGCGAAAAAAATAGAAACGAATTGTTTTGAATGAAAGATTGAATTAATAAGGTAAAAAGAGATGAATGAATGGATGAATGAATTAGTTGTCAGTCAATAAATTGATTGATGTTTGCAATGGTAAACTAACATAACTCAAAATCTAAGAACATAAAATCAATATACGGAATTGAATAATTGAATGAAGTCTAAAGTTTATTAACAGATAAATTTAAATATGAATGAATAAATGTATGGATAAATGTATGTATGTATGAATGAATAAATAAACGAATAAATGAATGAATAAATGAATGATTGAAAAGATAAAACAAAATCAAACAAACAGAGAACAGCCAAATAAATGTGATTAAACAATTGATAGCTTACCTCAAGAAAAGCAAAGTTCTTGTCCATGTTGACTTGGCAGGCTATCACTGGCTCTCCGTCTTGTTGCGAAACCCCAGCCATTTTCATTTGATCGTTAAAATGGCTCATCATCATTTCCTGCTCGTTATTCAGTATTTTTGGTAAATGTTATTATGGAGATGTTTAATGTTTGTCTGTATTATTGTTTAATATTGATGCTGCACTTAATGTCATTTAATGTTTACATAGATGTGATTTAGTTCTACTAATTAGCTACTTCGTTAGGTAACTTAGATAGGCAAAAAGTATACCATAACCCAGGAAATAAATAAACCAAATAAAAAAAATGAAAAGAAAAGCCAATGGAGAAGCCAAAACAAACCTCTGTGATACCAAATGGAATGTTTCCAATGTACAATCTCCTGGCCTGTCTGCTCAGTGCATTGTCTACAAAATTTTAAATTGAAAAAAAAAATTTTCATTATGCTCAAAACTTTAGTATAAATTTTTAATAAATAAAAATCACAGTAATCATCTCAGCTAACATTAAAAGTAAACAAAATGCCATCAATATGTTTAGCAGTTATCCATTATGATGTCATCATAAACATTTCTATAGATATAGAAACCATCATCTTCATACACACCATCTCCATATGTTAGCAAAATTAACATACAGTTAACATTAACATCAGCACACTCGTTAACAAAAATATCACCAACTAACTTGTACTCATGGCAGCCAATGAAGCAGCAGCAGCAGTTGGAACCCCCGGGGCCACTGGGACTTGACCAGATGCTGCATTAACATAAATTATTCATATTCTAGTTAGTCATTTTAATATTAATTGTTTCTAATTAAACATTTGTATGTTAATTATTTGTAGATTATGGCATGCAGCTAACCAAGCATGGCTTTGTACTGCATGGGAGTGACATGTTCGAATCCAACAGGTGGAACATCCCAGTATTTGTAAGCCCTCCTCGACTTTCGACTTGACGTTTTCCTGTCTCTAGATCGACTGTTAATGTGTAAAAATCATCAAACAATTAATTATAACCATAATTTTTGATATTTCTAACTTACAATTAAATCAAAATGTAATGAAAATGTAATAGGTAGTTAATAAAAATATATTGATTTTCAATTTTAATTTAAAACTTTTAAATTTGCCTTTTAAATTTTAAAAGACAAATGACCGCACCTTCTCTTCCTATCACGTGATCTCGACCTGTGCCTGTGCTCTCGCTTGTGAGACTTGTGCTTGTGATGGTGGGGTCTGTACTCTTCCATCTCCTCTTCCTCTTGCTGCTCCTCCTCGGCATTATATGCCTCATCGTAGTAACCTTCGTTCAATTAAAATTCAACTTTGATAATGAAGTTAGGATGTTAGGTTGGAAAGTTTATTATTATCACAGAATTAGTTATTCTACAATTTTCGAATGCAATGAAATCAAAAACAATAGCAGCCAATAGATGAAAATTTTGCGACGATTGCTTCGTCAAAATCGTGATGGATTTAGTTTAGTAGTTGGTAATTTAGTTAGTTAGTACATTTGGATTCGCCGGATATTTCGCTGGCACAGACGATAAAAGAAACAAAAAATTTATAATTAAAATAAAACACAAACCGTTATTTTCTTCTTCGTACATACTGAAGAATTAATCAAAAAAAGGATTTATTACAAACAAACGAATGAGCCGAACAAGTGAATAAGATCAGCGCTAACACCAAACTGTATGTATATGTTTATTTATATAACAGCGAAATTTATACGTCGGTTAAGCTGGTTGAATAAAATTGTTAAAAAGATCATGAATCGTTGATAGAATTTATAAATTCACTTTTAGCATTTTCAATCGTTCTCTCAAAGACTCTATCCTTTACTGTCGTTACTTGTGTATTGTTGCGAATTAACTTGGCATCTGATGCAATTTTGCGTTAAAAATCTCATCTTACTTTCAATTTTCTAATTTTTAATCAACAATTTAGAGGCCTTAAAACCTGCTTTTTATACTCGGGCACGATGGGTTTATTTTCCAATGTTGGTACTTTTAATTAAAGTTTTAACATTGAACAAATTTTATATTTTACTAACATCATAATTTAAAATTTTTTTTAGTTTTTCATTTTGACGAAAATAATATTTAATAATTATTGCTCTAAATAATTTTGCAAAATTTAGCTCGTTTCCATGGCCGTTGGTGTTTATGTGGGCATCTACATTGACCAAAATTATCAGGTGTGCAATACTAAATTTTTAAAATATTGTTGAAAAAATGTAAAGTATAATGATAAGTATAATTATAATTATAATTTTTTACTTATTTTTTTAATTAATAATCAGCTAATTAGCAATTAATTTTACTAGGGTAGTGGTTGCATCATAATTTTTTAATAATAATTTATTAGCTGGAATTTAATCAGGCTACATTTTAATTATGATTAATAATTTATATTAATTTTATTAATAATGCCTTTATAAATTTTGTTTTTAAAGTTCTAATTCAAGGGTGGGCAAACTTTTTGCTGTGAGGGCCGCATTGAGAACTATTTTACCTTTGTAGAGCCACATATACATATACTTAATACTTTTTTATTTGGGGGAGAATTTTTTTAAGGTTTGTGGCTCATTTTTTAGTCATAATGTCTGGCTGACAACCTTTTTTTAATGAACAAGGCCTTGCGGGCTGCTTAAAATAGCTATATAGGGCCGTAGTTTTCCACCCCTGTTCTGATTAACTAAATAAAATGTCCATGAATATTTATCATCACAATTGTTATAATTATTAATGATAATCTCTTTCAGATGCCCAAGGCTAACAGTCCTGAAGCACTATGGAAGGCCCTTAATGAATTTATGGAGCAATATAAAAAAGACAAATGAATTATTATTTAACCATTTTTTATTATTTCTATTTGAAAAGTTATTTATTATTATTGTTGAGATTATTCAACTTTTTATGTTAGTATTATTATTATTCATTTGTTTTTTTTTATAAATACCATTTTTTATTTTGTCAACATTTACCACAAAATGAATTCTTTGAATTTCAATCCTAACTTATAATGATAAACAGTCTTTTTTATTTAATGATGACAACCAAAATATCAAAAAAAAAACAATTTTTTTGTCACACTCATGATCTAATATCAAAAACTTGAGTTTTTTATTTAATTTTTCAATAAATAAACGCTTAATAATTAATATTTATCATGTCTGAACATGTTTAATTATGACCTTTTGTTCTATAAACTGTTTTTTTCATCTCAAATAAGAACGAACGGACCATTGAAAATATAGCATTGATGATGTATTCACTCATGTATAAGCATAAAAATCGCACGCACATTTGTTTCGTCATTTTTAAATGTTGTTAATAAATAACTAAATAAATTATATTTATAAATGATAATAATTAAAAGTTTGCGAAAATAAGCGATGCATTTAATTTGTTTGTTTCTAAATATCCAAAACTGTTAAATGAATACATGCACGCATACTCCCGCGTACGGCACACACTTATCAATGATATCTATCTTCATACCGTATCATATACTGTAATTAAAAGTCGTCGTCGTCATCACCATTTCTTTTTTTGACGTTAGCTTTGTTTTCAGATGGTAGAATGACGACATTGTTATCTTCATCATCGGAGTCATTATCGCCATTGCTATCATCATCTTTGTTATCAAAATTATCATACTTGCATTCATCTTGTATGTCATCATCGTCATCATCATCATTGTTGCTGTTTCTGGCCTTATTTGGCGTCAAATTTTTTAATTTATTTTCATTAGAAGCAGCAGCAGTAGTATCCGTATTAGCGTTAACGTCATCGTCGTCATTATTTTTCTTTATATTATTGTCATCATTAGTAATGCTATCATTGGTTTTGTTATTATTGTTGTTATTATTATTATTATTTCCTCTTCTTTTTCTAGCCCTAGGGCCTAGCTGAGATGATGTCGCAGTTTCATTTAAATCACTTGCAACAGATGGCGATGTTGTCGCGGCTGCTCTGTCGACATAATCGTCATTATTACTATTCTTATTATCGTCATTATTATTATTCTTATTTTTCCTACTGCTACTATTACCACTGACGACGCTGCTGTTACTGCGTCGAGTGCTTTTGACGCTTCTGTCGTCGTCGTTTTCAGCACTCTTTTTATGATTATTATTGTTATTATTATTGTTGTTGTTGTTATTATTGTTTTTGTTATTATTTTTATTAGAGTTGAGCCGGTAGTTTTCATTTTTTATCATGGTCTCTTTAGGCGAGTCGGATCCTTCGAAATCGTCCGTGGATGGAGCAGTGTTGGACGTCCTACTCGTCGTAGTCGGTGTTTTCTTGTTGAAATCCGATCGGTAGCTCATCTCCGCTATATCGGATAGTGAGGTTTTACTGAAGATGTTGTTGTTGTTGTGGCCGTTGGTGGTGTGGCTGTACTTGGTAGCGTCAGCGTTTGATTGGTTGTCGGCGTTTGATTGGTTGTTGTAGTAGTTGATGATGTCCTCGGTTTCGTCGTCGTCGTCCTCATTGTTGTTGTTGTTATGCCGTGTGGCTGTTGCATTATCGTTGTCGTCGTTGTTTGTAATTTCGTTGTTTGAATCTTTGTTTTTATGTTTTTTATCATTTCCAGTGTCGTCATCGTCGACGTCACTGCTGTCGGGTTTGCCATCATCGCTATCATCATCGTCATAATCATTATTCTTTTTATTATATTTTTTGATATTATTATTACTCTTTTCCAAATCAACTTCGTGGTTATAATTAGATCTAAAAGTATCATTATTATCATTATTATTATTATTATTATTATTATTATTATTATTATTATTATTATTATTATTATTATTGATACCATGATGATGATAACTCGGTCCAGTATTGTCTAAAACACCGTCATTGCTGTCTAGGCTGTTGTTACCTGTTTTTAACATGGTCGCGTTATCGTTCAGCCATTTCTCTACTATTGTCGTTGTCGGCGATTTTATATTTTGCTCTCCGTTGTTGTTGTGGTTGTCGCAGTTGTCTTTATTGCTTGTGGGCGATTTCAAGGTCAAACTTTTTCTCGGTGCTGGTTTCGGTTCGATTTTGTCGTTCGGATTGCCGTCAGTGATTTTACTATTGGCGACTGGTTTTGAGTTTTTGTTGGTTGCGAATTTTTGTGGAGATGTTGCTGTTTTAGTTGTTGTTGTTGTTGTTGTGGTTGCTGGAGGTGGCTGTAGTTTAGGTTTGCTGTACTGGCCGCTGGTGTAGTAATACTTCTTCCTATTTTTCTTTCTTGGTGTATTTATTTGTTCTACGTTTGCTGGGTTATCTTGATTTTGTGGTTGCTGTTTCCGCTGTTGTCTATCAGAGTGTGGTTGTTGTGGTTGTTTTTGTGGTTGTTGTTGTGATCGTTGTCTATGAGAAAATAGTTGTTGTTGTTGGACTGGTTTGGACTGCTGTTGCAACTTTGTATTTGAAGTTAGCGTAGATAAATTTAGCTGGGTATTAGGATGCGATGTTGCTGTTATTTTAGCCGGCTGTAGATGCATGTTACTTTCAATGTTACCACCACTAACAACGTTATTGTTAGCCTTAACGGCGTTCGTCATAGCTTGTTTTTCGATAGCGTCAAAGCCTAAATCTCTCCTTAGATCGTTCACTAGTTCTCGCATTTTACTCTAGATGAAAAGTAGTAAAAAATAAAATATTCAATGGCTTTACTGTTATTGATAAACTAAAGATTATAGTAATACTGATGCTACTACTATTTTTAGTAGTTACTTACTGCTACTTCTGCTGTTGCTGCTACCACTATCACTACTACTACTACTACTACTACTACTACTACTACTACTACTACTACTACTACTACTACTACTACTACTACTACTACTGCTACTACTACTACAACTACTACTACTAATAATAATAATAATAATTTGACCTCCTTCAAAATTCCTATATTCTGGTCTATGTGGTATTCGAAAATCTTCCTCAAGCTTCTATCATATGAAAGAATTAAATAGTAATAATAATAATAAGATGATGGTAAAATAAAAATAATAATAATAAAGACAATAATAACGACAATGACATTAGCAACGATGAGGACGAAGAAGATAGCACGGTGGAATAACATAGCGGGATAACCATATGAAAATGATGATGATACTGATTAAGATAATGATTACGACGATTATGATAATGATTGCGGTAATTATGATAACGATCCCTTACTTATCAGTAAACGATGCTTTTTCCAAAACGTCTGTCGTTAATTTGTTGAGGAACTCCGTGTACTTATATTCCTCCGCTAGACTTTAAATTCAAAATTTAAATTATTAATTTCATAAATTTTCATTTAAGAATAATAAAAAACAATAATATTATAATTATTAATATTATCATTATTTTTCAGTTTCTGAGAGTTATTATGACAAAATTTTAAAATCTAACACAGTACAATATAATATACATTGCGATGCCACACAGTACCATACCATGTCTCACATCAGGGGTGGGCAAACTTTTTGCTGTGAGGGCCGCATTGAGAAATATTTCACATCTGAAGGGCCGTACACGTACTTAAATAGCAAATTTTTTCGACCCGGGAGAGATTTTTTAAAGATTTGTGGTTCCGTAGTTTGCCCACCCCTATCCTACACAATACAAAACGATACGATACCATAAAATACCCAATTCGATACGATACAACACAAAACACAATATCCAACAACAACGACACGATACCATAAAATACCCAATTCGATACGATACAACACAAAACACAATATTCCACCGTACCATGACTATCAAAGCAATTGACAACTAAGAACATCTAAGATATACATATACGCAAGAATAGAATCATACTCGGCTAGCGATATTTCATTGTTGCCCTTGCAGTCGTTATTATATAACTGATAATTATTTTCAACGTTATTGTCATTCATTTTACTGGACCCCATCGTTTCAGTGGTCCATTTTTGGCTAACTTCACCTTCTTTTAATTTTGACAGCTGCTCTTGTTGCTGCCACAAAACGTGAAAATGTTTTTTTTAAATATAATAATGAAATATAGAAATAAATATAAAAATAATTATGAAAATAATAGCAAAAGTTTATTTTCGCCATATATTTAGATTGAAATACCTAAAGACCTATATTAAACAGTGTATGGATGTATTATATTACATTATTTTTGATTCTATTATATTTGTATCCGTAATGCAATACGTGTACATATAAAATGTGCCAAATATAAATACCTAAGTGCGAAACAGAATGATAAAAAAAGCATTATATCTAGAGTAGAACATATAAAAAACAAATAATTTTTTTAAATAAAAATCTATTCCTCCTACATCATCATCTTTGAAACTTCTGTAACTCGATTCCGCCGCTCTACTCCGCCTATCTGACAAATCCTTCAACCAAAGGACGTTATCCGGATCTAGAGATATATTCAACGGTGGGACGTCTTTTGGTGGAGAATGGGAATACGTATTAGTGAAACTTCTAAGAGTGTAATCGTCTAGTGTAGTATTCGGGATTGACAATCTTGGAATCGGTGGTCTGCTGCTGTTGATGTTGTTGTTCGGGTTCGAATTCCCAGTTGGGAAATGATTCTGTCGAGATGATGACGGTTTTTCAGTTGACGATTTCGGTGTTGTTGGTTGCGAAGCCAGCAGTCTTTGAAGTTGTTTCTGCTGTTGGTCCTGCTCTAGATCTACGTCGTCATCCGTGTACGTTGAACTCATCATACTATGTCTTCTAGGTGCTGTGTGGTGTGATGGTTGTCGTTCAGTGTTTTGATGGAATGTTATGTATACGTACGTAGTTAGTGTATACAATGGTAGAATTGTATTACGTATTTTGCTGCAGGAAATATAAGAAGTGTCAGTAATTAAAAGAACTTATAAATTTACATGTTACATTTCATTAACCGCCAATTTACATGATCACTGATTAAACATTTGAGTCTTTCTCGTGTCAGCTTAACGACTTCGCATTTCACAAAGACCAATGAATAACAAAATTTAAAAGAAGCAGTTATGAAATTATGAAAACCTTTAGAAGCAGATTGTGATTTCTTGGGTGGAGGGTTGTAAACATTTAACTGGGTCAATTTTGATTGACAGTTTGACCTAATTGTTCTCGGCATGAATGGTTTGCTAATTGTGAACTTGTGGGAGTGAGCGTCCATGAGATCTGACGACGATTCGTACGTGGGTAGCCTAGAAAAGTATAAACGAATGAGGAAAAATAATCACCAATTTATTGAAGTTATGCTGTAACGTATGTACTGCAACTTTAAAAATTACTGAATAAATGAGAAAGAACTTTGGCTTAATTGGCGCTTTGGTGTCCAATCTCTGCGTATCAACAGTTGGTGATAAGTAACCAAGATTGGGATTGTGTATTGCCAGCATGGCTTTGATTGCAACGATAGCGTCCTTGTTAGACTTAGAAAGTTTTCTCAGCTTTTGATCTTTTGCTGAAGTAATGTTAATACACCAAAAATATTTAGGCTTGAGAATGATTAGTACTTCATTAAACACATTATATACCTTTTGTACTAGAAACCATAGCTTTCGGTGGCGCATTGTCTACGCATGCTGTTAAAGGTTAAATACATCATACATGTGTAGTCTCAAGATTCATTGACGCATAATTCAATCAAAACTTCAAAATGAGACACAAAGTATTTCAGAATCTAGTTAAAGAATGAAAAACTAACATTTAGCAGATTTTAATTTTTTATAATGACTGAGCATACGATTGGCCGCTAAATACTGATCAGTTAACGTTCCACCCGTTGGTCTCAACGCTAAGTGAAAAAGTAAAAATAAGCCCATTTACTAATTAATAAACCATCAAAAATTAACCAAACACTGATTAGTTGTTAAGCCGTAATCAGTAATGAATCTTAATTTTAGACAAATACGTAGTGTTATAGTGACATTTATCAATGAAAGAATAATGAAAAATCGAAAAATATTCACGAATCTCTACTTACGACTGCTCTTCAAATTGAGATTTCCTAGTATTGCTGAGTGAATTTCGTTCATGATTAAATTATAATTTAATATTTAATTTGACCAAATAATTACAAATTCATCACGCTTAAACAACTAAAAACCGTTTATTCCTTTAACAAAAAAGCATTATATATTCTGAAAACGGACAATTAAGGAGAAAAAGCGATAAACGTATGGCAGCGGTATCCAATGACAACCAGTATAAACATCAAGGCTGAGTTTACTTTTCGTTTTTTCCCAAAATCGATACGTTTATTTGTCATTCTTTTTTAGTAATTAACGACATTCAGTAGCATTTTGATCCAAATTTTTATATTACATATAGTATGCATAAACACCACATTACAATTACTAAATCTATATAATACACACACACGCACACAAACCGACACACGCGCACATACATATGACCAATATGGCCGTTTGAGTTATAAAAGAATGTATATATCTATATTTTTTTATCATTATTATTACTAATATTAATATTACGTTGAACTTTTATGTCGCACGCTACATTTAAAATTAGTATCATCATCATCATCGTGACGTTGACGATGATGTCGACGACGGTGGTGATGATGGTGACGTGAGTCATCATTATCACCATTCCATCTTTCTTCCCTATCTTTACTGGAATCAAGATGTCTTCGTTTTTTTCTGTAAACATCATCCTCGTTGTCATCGTCATCATCATTATTATTCCTATAATGATTCTTTTTTCCATGGCTGTGATCTTTTATCTTTGGCCGTCTGTTGTTTTCAGTGTTATCATTATCATCCTCTTCATCATTATCACAGTTGTCGTTTTTTCTCTTTCTTTCATGTCTATGATCATTGTCTCTATCGCTACGGTGATGGCAATCATTATTTTGTCTATGTTGGTGATCGTGATTTTTATTCCCTGTTCGACTCTCTTTATCGCCACGACTGCCATTGTTATCGCAATCATCATTACCCTTATCATCATCATCATTCTTGCTTCTTCTTTTTATATTATGTCTATCGCCCCTATCAACATCATGGTGATGGTTGTTGGTATCATCATTCTCATGTCTGCTGCGATGACGACGATGGTGATGATGCTGGTTGCTATCATTACCAGGATCATGAAGATCGTTATCATTACGTTGATGATGATGACGATGATGATGATTAGGACTATGATGATGATGATGATGGTGGTGGTGGTTACGGCGGTGATAGTGATTATTTTCCGAATTTTTCTCGTCTAGGTATTTCTCGTAGGCGTCATCAGATTTTTCTCTCTTAACTTTTACTTCCATTCTTGCTGGCCTGTCCTCATTATCATTATCATTGTCGTTCCTGGATATTTATATTTATTTATTTTATTTATTTAAGGATAAAATTGATACAAATAATTACTTTAATTAATTTTTTTTTTAAATTAATGAATAAATGAATGTTTATATCCATAGTGATTCATGTAGCACCCATGTAAAGCTTATATAAAAAAATGAAGAATTTCATTCATTTAAATATGTCTACACTTGTAAACATGAACATATGAAAAAATAATGACATACCTTTCAATAGAATCATTATTATTATTACTGTTGTTGTTGTTGTTGTTATTATTAGCATTGTTCTCATCAACATTTTCTCTCTTGATGAAGTCAAAGATGTCTCTAGCATCTGACTTCTCCTTCAATTTTTCTTCTTTTTTATCTTTTTTCCTAATCTTTTTACTCAACTTTTCAATTTTGATGTCGGGGCCACAGCCGGCAGAACGAACCAATTTTGTTAACTCATCCTCATCGCCAGATTCTTTTGGGATTTTGTAATCTTTCACATGCTCGACTCTTATCATTCTATTTAAGATCTGCAATTGGCGAATGATTACTTGAGAAGCGTTTTTAAAAAAATTCAAATGTAGTTGTTTTGAAATTTTCAAGTTTTACAAAGAAGATTCAAAATATAAATAATTTGTAATTTATATAACCAAAAAAATAACTATTGTACATCTATATATACAAATTAATATTAAGGACATTAGATAAATTTTTAATAACATTACTACAATAATATTATTACCCCTGCTGTTACTATTACATTAACTACTAATTGCTAAC
Organism: Helobdella robusta; assembly: GCF_000326865.2. Lineage (NCBI taxonomy): Eukaryota > Metazoa > Annelida > Clitellata > Rhynchobdellida > Glossiphoniidae > Helobdella > Helobdella robusta. The sequence continues at coordinate 1,792,955 of NW_008704170.1, read as the reverse complement.
TAACACTATTTCTTAATTTGTTTTTCTATGTTAAAAATGTTGACAGACCTTGATAGCATTGAGATTATCAACGGCCAGTATGGTGCTTTTTTGATCCTCGTAACAAAGGAATGCATAGCCCTTCTGCTTGCCTGTCGTCTTGTCTCGAATTAGATTAATATTAACTACTTCACCATACCTGTATGTATGAGATAGAATTGGTGAAATTGGTGAAAGAAAAAAAATTACTTATTAATTATTATAATTAGACAAAAGCTTTAATCTTAATGTCTTTTAAAAACAAAGATTTTTAATTTTTACATTTACTAAGAATTAATTTAAAAAAAAGTCACCTACTGAGAAAAAACAGTAATAATATCCCCCTCTGTGAGATCGTAGGGAAGGCCCCCGACGAAAATCCAGGCACTGTCTTTGTAATCTTTATGCCAGGATGTGCTGGTACCGCTCAGCCCCAGTTCTAACTCTTTCTGGTTAAGTTTCTGGAGGTTTTTCGTGTTCCTGAGCAAAAATTATTACCCAACAAATCAAATTATTGAAAAAATACGCCCGTACATTTCAATATATTTGAATAATTATTTTAAACATATTACTTACGTAAGCGGATTCATAGCTTTGTTTAATTAAATTTAGATGACACTAGCACCCTAAACTTGATGATAAACAACCAAAATACGTTGTTTACAATGTTTATGTACAAAATTATCGCTCAATCTAACAACCCCACCATTGAAGGACAAGGTAATGATCTAAAAAGTGTTTAAAACGATTTTTTCAACTTTTCATGGAAAAATGGCATTAAAAACTAACCTTTTATGCGGAAATTGTGCAATAATATTTTTAGGACAGATTATTAAAAAATTTTCTTAACTTTTCATGTATCTTGTATAAATTAAAATATAAATTCGACTACACCACAAAACTAAAATATACAACACTTTTATACTTCCCCACCTTATTTATCGTGGATATGTATCCATGTTATTTATAGTCTGGAGTATTTACTTAAACTATTAGTCAGTTGCCAGAAAAGCATGTTAAGGACTGCATATAATCATTGATCTAATTAGCCACTACACAAACAAAAAGCAAAAACCAGATGGAACAGATACCAGAAGAAGCAACAGCCAACCGCTGTAAGAATAAATTTATGGGTGACAGTAGAGGAATTTTATTTTGACGTAAAAACAAAAAAAGACGAGCGAACCGCGTAGCCCGAAACGAAATCTAAAACCGCGAATTAACAAACATTTCATTACAAAAATCTTTCTTGCCTTTATTCGTACAAAAGAAAGTTTCAACTGGATTTTCGGTATGCACAATCAATACATGAGTGAATTTTATAATCAAATCATATTTAACACGCGGATTTAATCAAATCCGTTGAAAAAATAGTTTCAGTGTTCAATACAGAATCAAATAATCATTCAAAATGCACAACTACTGAGCAATGTAACTTCAAAGTAAGAAATTATGTACTGTTATAAACACAGATAACAAACTGTTCACAATGTCACTAAAACATTGGAACAAATAAAGCCCATAACTGCTGATTCTTATGGGCAGGATGGGCAGGTGTGAAGGAATCTAGAGAGCAGCATTACAATGAATTGTACTGTACACCTGCCATTACACATCTGAGCTTTTCTTGCAGGATTAAGCTCAGGTTGATGTGGTGCAAGATTATAATCCAACACAGACATATCATTCATTAGGACATCTTTCAGCAATGGAGTTTCAGAATAGACTGAACCTTTTCAAAGCTCATTAAATTCTCAAAAATGAAAAAAAACAAGATTTCAATATATGTAATTGTAAAACAAAATAGTTCTATTCAACGAGTATAGGGATATTGTTACATTTATTTTAGTGTGAAGTTAATTTGAAAATAAACCTGTGAAAAGATGCATCAGAAATTTTCTCATTTCTATTTATTATTAATGCAATTTTTAATGCAACAGGTAGGCATGTTTGTGTATAGCTACGAAAATGAAAATTTACTTAAAAACTAAATTATTGTATCTGACACGAAAATTAGTACAGAAACAAAAACGAAAGAATAAATGACAATATAAAAATTTAAACATTGATTGAAAGAGTTTATTCTAATTATATGGTATGGGCAATTCGTTGCGAAATCGTTGGAGGAAATGGTGTCAACAGTAATTATTTTACTGCATGGTAGTTAATCAGCCGGTATAAAGGTTATATTCAATTCCTATCAAATAAATTTGACAAAATATACACAGGCAGAACTAAATAAAGAAATAGACATGTAGTTATAATACATTTATAATGTTGTATTTACACATTCAAATTGTACAATTGTGTTATGGTGTAGTCTCAAATTATTTTAAATTCTCTCAGAAAATTTTAAACGTTTTACTACACTATATATACTAATTATTTTTATCAACAATTTAAAAATTTTATCAATAATTAAAAAAAAAATTTAAATTGATTTCATTGCGATATCACTAATGATTTTG
>NW_008704170.1:1746278-1790419 GCF_000326865.2 Helobdella robusta | reverse complement strand
ATGAATTTATGCATGTTGGCTCAGCTTGGCTTGGCTCGGCTTGGAATCGGATGTTAAGCAAGGTGTGGTCTCAAACAATTTTGAATTCTCCCCGAAAAATTTGAGCTGCGTGCTTACATATATAGCACTGATTACTGTTGCTTTTATAATGAATTTTTATTATATATATATATATATATATATATATATATATATATATATATAAAGTGACTGGAATCCATGTATACAAATAATTAAATTATATTATATTAGATTATGTTTATATGAAAAGCAATATAGCAGATTCAACCAGCCAACCAGAAAGTTTCGAAGGCGTTCGTTCGATGACTTCAATTTAGTACGGTTAGCATTTTGGTTAAGACTGTATAATAGTGTAGTAAATACATTAAATAAGTTTTTTATTGATGTGAATGATTGAAATAATGAAAATGTATGGTTGAAACGAGTATAAATAGGAGCTGAAAAAACGTTGAAATCAGATCAGGCATTTCTGCCTCGCTCGAGTCGGAGTGCCTGATCTCATTTTTTTATATTTATATTTTTTTAATTTATTTATTTTTATTTAATTTTATTTTATATAGAGTTATATAGAGTTATATAGAGTTATATAGAGTTTGCATGTCTGTGGTTTGTGTGTTTGTATGTTATATTTTTTTATATTTTAGGTGGGTTCTTTAGTGGTTGCTCATACATACATACATACATCATGTTTGTTTGTGTGGTAGTATTTTATGTTCTGTTTTACTCCTTTTTCTCTTTCTTCATGAGTCTTGAGTTAAGTTAATGAAGCATGGGTAGGTGAGGTAAAAATTAATTTATTATAGGTAGGCTAGGGCATAAGGTAATTTAGTTACATAGGTAGGTTAGGGACTCCTATTCTTTTACTCTACTTGGTGGTGTGATTTTTGTTTTGTGTTTTTTTTTGTTTTGTTTCACATCATACATTCAGCAGGTACGCGGTGGTTCCTGGTTTTAGAGGGATTTTTATTGATTGAATGTGGTAGTATGCATGGTTATATAGAGTTATATAGAGTTATATAGAGTTATATAGAGTTATATAGAGTTATATAGAGTTATATAGAGTTATATAGAGTTATATAGAGTTATATAGAGTTATATAGAGTTATATAGAGTTATATAGAGTTATATAGAGTTATATAGAGTTATATAGAGCATAAATTCTATATAGATACCTTTCTTTGAGGTTCTTTTCTTTGCCGACCGGTCGGCTTCTTTGCGTTTATCTATTTTCATTTAAATTAATTAAATAAATAAGATTTGTTCATTCATCTAGGTTCATTCAGGTTCATTCATTCAGGTTATAGCTTCCGGAAGAGTTCGTCGTGGAGAATCAGAATGGTTGTGATGTTACCCTACGTTCAACCTTAACCCTAACTTGCGACTTCACGGTTTCTTAACGGTTTCTTTTTTTGCCAGTTTGCTGGCTTTTCCGGCTGGTGGATTTCACCGCGGCTCGTTTCTCTATTTTCATTTAAATTAATTAATTAAATAAGATTTTTTCATTTCATTCAGGTTGAAGCTTCCAGAGGAGTTCATCATGGAAGATGTCAGGCTACTTTCGTTCATTCAGTGGCAAAGAATACCTGCCTGACTGGGATACGTTTTCTTCTTTTTTTCTGTAATTTAACATTAATTAGGAATGCTCACACGCACATACACAATTACATTAAGTAGCTATATAGGTAGGTTAGATAGGCCTAATTTTAATTGTAGGTAGGATAGATAGGGAGCATCCAACACTAATGTAGTTGAATAGGTAGGCAGCGTATGTTTATCTCTTCTATTTTATCTTGCACCCACATTACACGCACCAGCGTATTACACACACACAAATACATACATAAACACATATGTTAGTATTTGAGCGTAATTTTATTTTCATTACACATTCTAATTTATTATTACTAAGGTTGAGAGTAATTTAATTTCGTAGGTAGTTAAGAGCAACAATGTAATTCTAGGAAAAATCTTGTAATGTAAATTAAAACGCTGTAAGTGTATCGATAGGTAGGTTAATTGTTAAGTTTTATATTATCATTATTAAGTTGGAGCCCAAGGCATTACGTAGGTGGTGGGGTGGGTGCCGAAAGGCCAATGAATTGGGCTCTTGAGTTTTGTAATTTTAGGTAAGCTAGGACCGTAATGTAATGAATAGGTAGGTTAAGGCTACGTTGTAACACATACTCATTAATAGATTTAGGGTTTAAGTTTTATATTATTATTACTAAGTTGGAGCCCAAGGCATTACGTAGGTGGTGGGGTGGGTGCCGAAAGGCCAATGAATTGGGCTCTTGAGTTTTGTAATTTTAGGTAAGCTAGGGCTTAATTGTAATGAATAGGTAAGTTGAGGGTACGATAGCCGATAGACTCTGAATTTCGAAGTCTCTTGTCAGAGGTAAGCCTTGGCGGCCAGTGGTGAACCGGCAATGGTTTACTATCCGGACGGCAATGGTTTACTATCTGCACGGTAATGATTTACGATGCGGCATGGCCATAGTCTACTACCCGCACGGCTTCCGGACGGCAAATGGTTTACTATCCGCAAGGCAGTAGTCTACTATCCGCACGGCAATGGTTTACTATCCGGTGCCCTGGCTGTCGGTGAACCTCTGTGCAAGGAGGGAGAATGAAGGGGAACTTTCGACTATCGTACCATTAACAATTTATTATAGATTAGTTAAGGTAATTAAATAGGTAGATAGGATTATTTTTATTAAGCAATTTAAGATGCAGGCACCGCTAAGCTTTCTGATGAGAATTTTCTCTTTCACCATTCCACGGGCTGTGTTTCAGCAACAATCTCGGAGGACTGGCACCAGTTTTGGAGGACAACGCAGGAAACGGAAGGCACTCATCCTTTTGCGTTTGTCGAATGGACGACGGTAAGTTTTTTTTACATTTTACTCTATTATTTTCAAATATTATTTATTTGCCATTATTTCTATTTTATAATTTTTTGCTTCTAAGATTCTAACATTCATTTACTACTAAGCTAATAAAAATAACTTGTCTACAGACTGATGAGAGGTGGGCAGTGGTGGGCGTCAGCACGTTTCAGATGGTGGTCTCATGATGATCGTTCCGATAACAACTCGAAGAAAACAACAACGACGATTTTTGAAGTATGGTTTAGTTTCGTTGTTTTTATTTTTTTCATTCATTCATTTTGTCACACAATCTTTCATTCATCCATTAATTGACTCATTCTATTCATTCACTGAATCATAGATTGGTTAATTAATTCATTCAATCACTCAATCATTCGCTCAATCATTTATTCGTTTGTTCTTTCGTTTTAACATTCATTTACTACTAAGCCAATAAAAAAAATTTGTCTACAGAATGATCAGAGGTGGGTTGTGATGGGAGTCAGCACGTTTCATGATGGTAATCTCATGGTAAGATAAGTTGCTTTTTACTTTTTTTCAATGGCTTGTTTTTTATTTTAAAAAATTAACTTTTTCTTTCAATTTTGTTTTTCAGTATCCGGTAAAATTCATTTCCTCGGTGCGTGTCAGATGATGGTCGGTGCAATGAAGGTTCGTCCGTAGTGGGTGAAGAAGTTTCTGGAGGGTACGCGCGCGCACATTTACATACACGCACACACATAAATAGAACACACACATACACAACATCCATTCATTCGGTGTCGTTGTTGTTATGTTTCTCTTCAACTTTCCATTTTCTTTACCGGACTTAATTTAATTCATAGGTAAGTTAGGGATTGAGATGAGTTGAACAACTGTAGGTAGGCTAGAGCTTAACATTAGTTAAAAAGTTTCAAGTAAAATATTAACATTAACATAAATTAAAAGCTTCAAGTAAAATTAAAACCTTAAAATATGTAAAATAAATGAGTTGAGTTATCATTACAGGTAAGCTAGGGCCCTGAGAGTAATTTAATTGTAGGTAGGTGACTGACTACTATTCTTGCGACTTTTTAATATTTTTTTTTTGTGGTGTGTTTGTTTCGCTTCTTAGCACCACACAACACCAACAAAACAAAGTACAATTTTTTTTGTCGTCGCCTTAAATTTTACCATTTTTGAACAATCTTTTTAATAATGTCTATTTATTTATTTGTAAAATGTTGACTGGTTTCTAGTTTCTTATTTTGGTTATATAATTTTTGGATATTTCCTGATTTACTTTGTATATATGCATGCATGAATAATTTCTGTTTGGTATGTTGGTTTAGTCATTATGATATGCTGTGAACTGTCCTTACCAAATATTCATGTTTCGTGATAATTATTTTTTATCGATCGATATTTTGTTATATTTGTTTGTTTAAAATCTGAACTTTTTAAAAAATTGACATTTAACAAATTTTAATTTCGTCACTTTTCATCTTTTGATGTCAAATAAAAGCAACTGTTGTGTTTTTCTTTTCTTACTAAAATCTCGAATACAAACATGTACACAAAGAGACACAGACACACATACATACAAACATACATACATACATACATACATACATACACGCATACATACATACTGCCATCATATATACGCAGTACAATAAACATTCATGTCATTTCTGTCAATGTATTTTAAGTATGTTATACTGTTAATCTAATTAACTATGATGACGATCATCATCATCATAACCATCATCAACGAACAACAATATAATAATAATTACAACAGCAACGAAATAAAAATATTTGTTCTCATTATGCATTTCAAAAGCTTGCATTCTTCTTTTAATACAAGCGTTATATATATATATATATATATATATATATATGTGTGTGTGTGTGTGTTTGTTTGTGTGTGTGTGTGTGCGTGTATGTGTATTGTACATTTTTATCTATTTATTGAAACGTTATTTTTTACGCATACCCCTTGTCTCATTCTCTCTCTCTCTCTCACTCTTTCTTACTTTATATATATATATATATATATATATATACATATATATATATATATATACATATATGACTGACTGGCTGGCTGGCTGACCGACCGACCGACTGACTGATTGTTTGATTGATTTATCTCATGGTATTGTATACATGAGAAAAAATCCGATTAAGCCAACCTACGGCTTCAGTAAGTCACTGTTTTTCACCTGACAAAAGCAATTTCTATATTTATATTGACAAAAATAATTGTGATATGAATATATTGGTTTATTTAAAGCATTATATGTACAAAAAAGTGCTATCGTAAGATTTTATATTTATTTTTATATTTAGCAATTTCTATATTTATATTGACAAAAATAATTGTGATATGAATATATTGGTTTATTTAAAGCATTATATGTACAAAAAAGTGCTATCGTAAGAGTTCTATGAAACCCTGTAAGCCACTGCTGTAAGCTAAGGTATGATTTCAGCAGCCAGTTTCTTATGAGCACCAGCAGAATGTAAAATATTCATTGAATATAATGAAGATAGTTGTTCAAATAACAATTTTGATTTATTTAGGCCGTTTATTTCATAAGCAAACCAATTTTTAACATGATCGAATGGTGTAAAAAAAAGGGTGACTATAGTTCAATCCTACTAAGCCAACCTTCGGCTTCAGTAAGCCACCGGATTTCACCGGACCAAAAGCAATTTTTATATTCAAATTAACAAAAATAATTTAATAATACATAATTCTATTAATCATTATTAAAATTAAATAGAATTACTACAATGTTTTAAGCATATTAAATCAAGTAAATATCTCATTTAGCTTGCTCGTTAAAATCCATGCAATTTCGTAAGCCAACAATCCAAGCACGACAAATAGCCCGACCGATAGATCGAATTGATCGATTAGTCCTATTATTCTAGTTATGTGGTTTGGAGCAAGGGGAGACATTACTGAAAATAATTAAAAGTTGAAAAAATTGAGGTTCTTTGCATATCTCTGCTTCAACTCATAAGAAGGTGTTGTATGCTGGTAAATAGGCCTCCCCTTGCTTTGTACCCGTTGAGAAATGTTATAGTTCAATTTCTAAAACTAAATAGATCTACCCGCCGGTTATGAAGTAAAGATTTAAAAAAATAAGCGGTTTTTTGAAGAATTTTAATTTTTAAATGTTAATGACTTTAAAATTGAAAAACATGGATGAAAAACGTTTAACGAAGAAAAGAATAATTCATACAACATAATGTTATAGTTCAATTTCTAAAACTAAATAGATCTATCCGCCGATTATGAAGTAAAAATCATGGAATTATATAACTGGAAGCGCCCTACCAGCGTTTTAACATTGAAAATTTTTTTTCAAAGGCAAGTTACCTCTGGAAGCAAGTTTCTAAAAATTAATAATTTGTTTTAAAAGTGAAACTATCTTTTTAACAGATACGTTTAAAATTTTGTTACACATTTTGTAATGTATCATATTTTTATAACTTTATAGAGATTTTGTGGTTTTTCTAGTAAAAATTGGTTTAAAATTTTTATTTTTAACTTTTATTATAAGCTTTTATTATTTAGTTTAACTTTTAGTTGTACCGTGGGAGGAACTTATGAGTCTCTTTAAAGTTTAAACTGTTGACTATAAATAAATATTGCTGGAAAAACCACTTTGCCGTCTCCGAGATTACCAGCGTTAAAATGATACACATAAACCAACCATTATCCTAATCCGAAGCTATTAATCAGCCGAAATCTTCTTTATCTGCAAGACAGCTAGCTAGACGAAACAAGGCAAGTGGAAAATTAAGCCATATTTAAATTATTTTATTAAAGCATAGAAAAAATATATAAAAATTAATATTCCTTCTATCAAATTTTCTATCAAAGTGAAAATATAGTGACACAAATATACACACATATATGTAAAGTTTTTGTACATAACATATTTATATGTGAAAATTTGTCATCGTCATTTTCAAATCCAAATAAGTCTTTTTAACGGTTAAAAAAGCGCTTGATCAAAAAAGCTTGAAGTCGGCGCATGCTCTATAGCTTATCTATAACTTTTGAGCGACGCACTATATAAGAAACAGCTCAGCCGCGTTTCTTCAGTCCGCTAGTCATGATTTCCGGAAAGGTCGGTTGCTCCGTTTCTTCGCTTCCAACGTGTCGTCTGTCTCTGCCGCCATTGATTTTTTCGAGAAGAATCTGCTATTTGATGATTTTTTTCATTTAAATATGCTTAAAAATTTAATACAATTTAATCTTTGATGATTTACTAAAGTTTGTGAATAAAAATTTGCCGATTTTTATTGGCAGTTTAGGATTTTTGAAGTGCTCCGTCGCCATTTTGTCTGAAATATTTAGTCATCGCGACTTGATTTGATGTTTTTTCAATTTAATTTGATTCATAAATGGAGGATTTAAAATTTGAGTTATAGTTTCGTGTGAGGTGCGTCATTTCGTTTGCTACTTGTCGTCTGCCTTTACCGCCATTGCCATGTTTTAATATTACGCTTTCTTAAAATTCTATTTCAGTTAGCAACTTACATTTTACAACTTGAATTTGAGTTTTTTAGCATTTGATTTGATTTATTAGCCCATCCTCATTTTCATGTTTTCATTATTATTATTTATTAATTTACAATACTATTGAGTCTTGTTTTGTTTTTTGAGATCATTTTCATTATTTTTAATTTAATAAAAATAAAGTTTTTAGAAATTTTAAGCATCAATGCATTGAGATAATTTTTAATTATTTGTAAAAAAAAGATATTTTTCTATCATTTATATTTCTTAAATCTTAAAAAGATGTTATTTATTTTAGAGATGTATAATGAAATTTTGTTAAATAATTGATATAAAATTATATAAATATAAAAAATGAATGTGGTGTGCTTTTTCATATCTGCTTCTTTCCTTTTTTATAGTTTTGTGATTTTATACATTTATAAAGTTTAATGTTAATGGGAGTGTTAACAAAATGTAATTGTTAGCAATATATTTATCAACTGGCTAAAGGTATGATACAGTTATTAATTATAACAATACTTTTACTACTACTATTTTTAGTAGTACTAATATTTCTGCTTGATTCAATGCTTACCTAGAGCTCAGTACACAGTGTCAGGAGGCCCAAGATGGGCTCTACCATTTAAGTCAACTTCAATAGACCAAGATTGAAAGATAAGTTTTACTGTATTGGGTCTTGAATGTTTGAATTAAATTTTGTGTTTCTGATGTGTTAATTGTGTTGATTTATATGAGAATGTGTTTTGCTGTTGAATGTATCAATGATTTTAAAAAATTGCAACAAGTTTTTTCTTGTTTCAATTCTTAGCTTGTTTATTTGTTGAGGTTTTGTTTTTACTAACACTAACACTTTTTTAATATTATTTACATTCATACATTTCACAAACATAGTTACACAACATGCATAACCCATCAACTGTGTTTTTTCTTTGTTTTGTATTTTCGTCTTTTATTCTTTCAACTCTTAAGGATATTTAGTTATTAGGTGAGTTAATTTAAAATAAGTAAGTTTGAGTTTCAATCAATTGCTTATAATAGGTAGGTTAGAGTCTGAGTGTAATCAATTGACATGAGTTGTTAGGGGTGAGATCTTGCTTCTTGTTTTGTTGTTCTTTTTTTGTTCTTGTGTTTTGTGCATCATGTCAGTGTTTTGATGTTTCTTTTTTTTGTCCAGATTGTTATTTATTTGTATATAGTTTTTTTCTTGTTTGTTCTCTAATTCTATCTATTGCCATTACTGGTAAGTTCAAAAATATTAATTGTATGTTGGTGTTTTTCTGTGTGTGTTTGCAAGTTAACAACTTTCTATTTACCTTTGCAATGTTGATATGAATTATAATTTTTTTTAGCTTTATGAATGAACATTATGTAACATTCAAAAAGGCAAATTGAATGCTGGTGCATGCATGAATTGTATGGCTCATTTGTCATTTGTAGATATGATAGTTTTAATAATTATATAATTATTAATATGTCCTAGAGAAGAAAAAGATCATCACCAGCAACAACGACAGCATCATCTGGAGATGATCTTTTACCAGAAGTTCAAAAACATTTGGAAATGTCAGCGAGTTCTACCTCAGAAACAGTCTCTGGGTACTACTTCGTGCCTAGTGAAAAAGGATGAGTTTTTGAAAAAGCCATTATGTGGGTGTGGATAAATTGATTGTTCACTTGCTTTAAAATTGGTTTAAGATGATGATGGAGATGGTTATAGTGATGTTTTTTAAATGTTATAACGAAGATGATGATAAAAATAATTATGATGTTTTTTGGATGCGATTTATAATTGGACTTTAGACGATGATTATGATGACAGTTATGCGATTTACAATTGAAGCCATGATGATGGTGATGGCTTTTTTATTATTATGGTTGAAATGAAGATGACATTTTATTAATGGGTTTTATGAATAGAATTTTGGTCTTGAATGTTGGTGTTTTTTTTTTCAGATGTTGGTTCTTTGTTTAGGAATCAAATGTTGATTCTTTTTTATATGAATCGAATGTTGATTCTTTGTATCTGAATCGAATGTCGATTCTTTGTATCTGAATCGAATGTCGATTCTTTGTATCTGAATCGAATGTCGATTCTTTGTATCTGAATCGAATGTCGATTCTTTGTATCTGAATCGAATGTCGATTCTTTGTATCTGAATCGAATGTCGATTCTTTGTATCTGAATCGAATGTCGATTCTTTGTATATGAATCAAATGTTGTTTCTTTGTATCTGAATCGAATGTCGATTCTTTGTATCTGAGACGAATGTCGATTCTTTGTATATGTCTGTTATTTACTATTTCAATGATGAAGAAGGTAAATATGGTGATGTTTTTTAAAATGTGATTTGTGAGAGAAGTTTTGGTTTTCAATGTTGGTGTTTTGTATATGGATTTTGTGTCAGTTCATTGTATATGTTTTCGACGTTTTTTTTGTTTTATACGAATCGAGCGTCGATTCTCTTAGTAATAATATCCAACGAATTAATAAGTAGTTTAGTTTATTATTCAGTTAAATATTAAAATATAGTAGTACTCAATAAATAAACTTACTCAATTCTGTCTTCTTTTTCCTTATCAATCATTTAAATTTAAAACTTATTTTCTAGGTCTTTTAACCGATTAACGAACCAGTCTATTAAGTATTAATTGAGTATTTTATTTATCTTTTTAAACCATTATTTTATTTTGCATACTTTTCATGCTTAAACATTTTTTCTCCGTTATTTATCTTTTGTTGGCATGGAATAATTTGGTGGAAATTTTTACATCCAGACACCCATCCTGACGACAACCACCAGTTATAAGCAGTTGAAACTGCAGTCTGTTCACTGATTCAATATAATTTTCATTTATCGCGTTGCTAATGTTCTCCTGCGTTGTGTAGAGTTGATTTTTTATTGATCAAAACGTTATTGGTTAAGTTCCATTTTGATTTCACAGTTTTTTGATTTTTTAAAAAGGTTTTAATGAAACAGTTTTTTGTGATGTACGTGTTTTAGACGCAGGAAATCTACCGAAATCCTGCGTCGTTCTGGTTTAGATGATATAAAGGACGAATGCCGGCAACACCGTCTGCGGTGGTTTGGTCATGTCAAACGAAGTGGAAACAGTGCCATAACTTCTCTTGCAGATGTTGAAGTACCTGGCACACGTCCCAAAGGCCGTCCAAAGAAGTCCTGGTCGCAAACAATCGAGCAAGACATGAAAGCTCTAAATTTAAATGAAATGGATACAACTGATCGTCTAATTTGGCGCAAAATGTTGATGGCAAAGAAAACAACGTCCTACCTCGGGAAACCGGGTCTCTGGACGCAAAACGAAGATTGATTGATTGATTGATTTACATGTGAAAAAGTTTCGATATGTTTTGTATTAAGTTGCTATTTGTTGGGATTTTGATTAATTATTTGTATAACTTTGGATTTTTGATTTTTTGACAGATTCATAATTTCAGTAGTTATCCAAAAAAAAATTTATTTAGGTGCAAATCTATCGAGAACTATGTTGAAAACATTTAAAAACATGTCCAGACATTTGTCAACATTTTCGTTTCTGAACTGGACACTGATGCATGTTTGCTTTTTCAGCCATGTCTCACTAACTGCGATTGCAGAAAATTTGAATGGAAACGTTTTTAAGAACAGCATGAACTCATATAATTTGTTAATTAAGCTTCTTGCCTTAGGAGTGTCAGAAATGCGATTATTGATGAAAATCACAGCATGTTCCGCGTTAGCTTCCTGTTTAATTTTTCCAACGGTAGATCGTAAATCATTGTCAAGTTTCTTGTCAGTTCGAAACCAAAATTTTTATTTGTTTTAAGCATGATAGAACAGAAAAGTTGTTTTCGGTATTCTTGTACCAACTTTGGTGTTCAAATACACATAGACGAACATTTACGGATATATACAGATACAGACGTCCAACAAAAACAAATAAATCAGGAACGTGCAGTAAATACAAACAATGAAAAAATAAAAAGAGGGAGAAAAAAAAGTGCCAAGATGATGCCGATGATTATGAAGATGAAATCGCTGTTAATGATGTCGATAGATAGATTGATAGTGATGGTAATTATCCTTTTTCTGATGGTGATGATGAAAAATAAAGGTACTGATGATAATAATAATGATGATGGTGAAGATGAAGTTGACGATGAGTTGGGAAAAAATTAAGAAAAAGGAGAAGGTATAAATAAAATGGTATTATAAATGATGATTATGATGATGCGTTAATGGTTTCATAGCACAAATGCATACACTCACACAAATTAATATATAGTTACATACACACACATATATATATTAATACAATAGAGTTCCAGACAATGAAATTGAAAAATACAGCATTTTGAAAAGAAATAAATGATAAAGAGTGTGACGATGACGACGTTAATGTTGACAGCGTGATAAACGATAAAAGTAATAACATTAGTGTAGTGTGATAGCGATGACGACGACGATGATGATAATTTCACCCTGAAAAGCAGACACAGTCTAGACTGGCAGACGCTCAGAAATACACATACGCACGTACCAAAAGGTCCAGATCAGACAATGATGATGGTGTTGCTTCAACAAAAACGTGGGTACAGAACGTCTCCACAACAGAAAAAAACCACAACGTCAGTAAAAACATCATCAACATCGTCAGCAACTGTGCAGCTAGAGCAGCTGATGCCGATGCATATTTATGCGTTTTAACGGACTGTACACAAGTACAGTACATACACAAGCGTATATCACATGTATGTATGTACGTACGTATGTATGTACGTATGAATGGATGTTTGTATGTATGTATGGTTAAAGTTTGTATGTATTTGTATATATGCCTAGTACTACAGCAGCAGTAGTATTATAGTAACAATAGTAGTAAGTGGTAGAAGTATAGTAATAAAAGTTGTAGTAGCAGTCGTAATAGCAGCCACAGTAGTAGTATTAGTAATAGTTGTGGTTGCAGCAGCTGTAGTAACTATGCAAACACTTGAAAAAAATTAATTAATTTTCCGTGTGATTCAATACGATGAGGCAAAAATTGTTTAATAAAAACCCACTGCTAGAGGCAAAAAATATAAATTTTTTTTTGTTTCATTTTGATTATGAATTATTATTACTACTAATAATATTCTGTAAAAATAATAATTATTATCATTATTATCCTTTATTGATTTAAAGTTGTTATTTGTAGATTCAGTTTTGTTTCAAGAGTTGTTAAAATTGTAATAATATAGCTACTGTATTATTAACAAGATTTATCGTCGTCATCATCATCGTCGTCGTCATCATCATCGTGGTGGTCTTACAATAAGATCGTCTACAAAGAATAGCTGAATTTTTCTTCTTCCTCCATCATACATTCAACTTTTTTTTGTCTCGCGCAGATGCAAAAAAAACACCCGATACTGTAAAATACCGAAGTAAGAAGTACCAATACACTAAGTAATAACGATACTATAAAATATCAATACAATAATAATGTACAATAAACAGTCTTAAATACAAATACAGATAATATACAGGTACACAAAATTGCGTTATACATAAAAAACCGGTATTGCTTATAAAGATAAGCCATACTTTTAAAACCGATACGATTATTATCGGTATAGAAAACCCGATACGCAAATTATACGGATACTAACATTATCAGAGTGCAAGCAAATACCAGGAATGCAAATACCTGAAATATATGCCTGAATACATTATAAATATTACCTTATTTAAAAGACGATTGTGATTGCTTCGAGTAACATGTACGTATGCATGTACGTTTGCATGCACGTATGCATGTATGTATGTACGTATGTATGTATGTATGTGTGTGTATGTTTGTATGTGTTTAGACATTTGTCTGTATGAATTAGGGTTTTCCCATATTTTCATTGCATATACTTCTCATATGAAATACTGACAGATCAATAACAACATTGTGAAATTCTTAACTTTTTTTGCTTGTCTGCTTGTGTATTCGTCTGTCTGTCTGTTTATTTATTAAAACATACACACACACATACATACACACACACATACATACAAACAATACGTCAATTTATTTATTAGCCTTTTAAACTGAAGATAATATATGATATGACATCCTAATCATGGACCACCTATTATGACGTCATCATCTACGTCATAACTTTTGACCGGTATCATCATCATCGTCGTCGTCATCATCGCCATCATCATCATCAAAGTGGTCATGCTTACAAACATTTTCGCTGTTAGAATTTTTAACATTATCATCAATTTCATTTCTCTTATTTTTTTTAGTTTTTTTTGCTACCATCATCATTCTCGTCGTCGTCGTCATCATCACCTTACTCTTCTCTTTCTTTCCGTCATCATCTCTCTCATCATTAGCATCTTCATCCTCAACATCGACGTCATCACTCAATGTCATAGAACGTTTCCAATTCCTATCATGTATGTATGTGTTAGTGTATATATGTATGTATGTTTGTTTGTATATGCGTATGTATGTATATATATGCATAAATTTGGGTTTGTCTTAGTTCTGGAGAGAATAATTTTTGTTGTTGTTGTCGCTAGTACCACCATATTCATATTATTTTTGTTTCTACTACTACTGCTACTACTACAACATCTACTACTACTGCTACTACTACTTCTACAGCTACAACTACTAATCATCGTCATCACCATCATAGTCACATGTATATATCTATGATACTATTATTAATTATCACTATCCCCATTGGCAAAAGTTAAAAGATAATTTTGTTTTAATGTTTTTGTTAAAAATTAATAATAATTATAATTATAAGATAAATAATAATAATAATAAAATTATAACAAGTATAATATAAATAATAATTAGTACTATTTATAAATATATTTCAACGTTGTCTATCTACATATGTCCTTTAGCTTAAGCTCTGCCGGATTACAATCTAAATCTGGATGATATGTTATTATGAATAAATAATAATAATCATAATAAATGTTAATTATAGTAGTAATTATTATTATATACAATAATAATAATAATAATAGCAACAACAAAATGTTTTGTCTTTATCATCTGAAAATAAGTTGGATATGATTCATATTCAATTGACAAAATTGTTTGTATGTATGTTTGTTTGTATGTATGTATGTATGTTTGAATTTATATAGCGCAGTAGACTTTGAATAGGCGCAGTAAACTTGACGACCGTGTATTAATGTCATTAACATATCTTGAATGACATCGATTTTATCAACTTCTTCTTCATCATCGTCAGAACCATC
This sequence comes from Helobdella robusta, assembly GCF_000326865.2. NCBI lineage: Eukaryota > Metazoa > Annelida > Clitellata > Rhynchobdellida > Glossiphoniidae > Helobdella > Helobdella robusta. Next base: position 1,775,747 of record NW_008704170.1, on the reverse strand, counting down.
ATGCACGTATACACACGTCTATATAAACACACACGCACACTCACGCACACACGCCCACAATCACGCACTTACTACACGCAGACAGATGTCTAACACACGCACAAGCATACATAACGAAAAAAAGCTATTCAGTACTACCAGTTAAACATGAAAAAAGTCCTGGCATTCATTAGTTCGATTTTTTTAAACTTTTTTAATTCAATTCAGCCATATGCCTCTGCTAATTAGAAATTTATAAAAAAATATTATCTTAAAAACGGCTCATGTTTTTCATACGTGTGTGTATATGTGTGTGTGTGTGTTTGTATGCGTGAATTTCTGATCACGAACATCTCATCATTATCAAATCATCAAAAACATCGTCATCATGACATCATTATCCTCGACAACATCAACAACAACAGCAAAAACAACAGCAACGACGACAACAACAATGTCAGCAAAAACAACGACAACAACAACATCATCATCGACAGTAGCAGTTACAACAACATCAACAAACAACAACAAAAATAATCTCCATCAATCATCCTACCAGCCTAGATCACTTAATACCGCGCAATAAAACAAAGGGCCACATTTTAAACATTCATTATTTATAATCATTTGACTGTTTTCTAGGTTAGCCTTGAATTTTTCCTAAACGTGAATTATTCTATTTCCGGTTTCTAGGAATTTCCCACGCACGAATGGAGCTATTGATATGACGAATTGATAATGATCATCATCATTTCAATTCGTCCTGTCCTGTTCTGTGTCCCGGACGAATGGCCTCAATATTATAAGTTGTCAAGAATTTTAACTCTCATTTTTATAATAATAATTTAACAACTGCTACTACTACTACTACTACAACAACTACTACTACTAACAACAACAATAATAGCAATAATATTAATAATAATTTTAATTTATATTTTTATTATTAAACGCAGATCAACCCATGTTAACACACCTACTTTGGACAGTACGCCTAACCGCATCTGACTTCAAGTGACAACAACGTCATCAATTATGACGTCATCAACGACATATAAACATACAAAAATGAAGCAGCATCAACGACAGCAGCAGCAATAACAGCCACGGCCACAACAACAGCCACGGCCACAGCAGCAGCAGCCACGGCAACAACGATAGCAGCGACAATAGTACTACATATCCCTGAGACCTAAACTTGTGGTGGGAAACAAAATTGACTATTTCACAAGTTTTGGTCTCCGGTATATCGTGCTACTTACTAACGACAACAAAAGCTACGATGAATGACGTCAACAACCACCACACCAACGTCACGCGCACACACACAGGGCGTTACGCCCCAACCGTTATACTATAATTAATTAACTAACTAACTAACTAATTAACTAACTAATTAATTAACTAACTAATTGATTGATCGATCGATTAATTATTAAGAATAATGAAATGAAAAGGACAAAGACAATAGTTAACTATTTTTTTTATTTATATAATAAAATATATAAAATATAATAATTATTTATATAAATAAAATGTTCTTCTCTTGTTCTCAACCAATCAAACCAACCAGAACAGCCAGATATATTCACAGAGAGATAGATGGATGGATAGATAGACAGACAGATAGATTGATGATTAGATATTATATCAATACAGTTATTGTTAATGCAATCATCATTCCTCCAAGAGCTGACCCTTTCAAACAATCAGCTCATCAACATCAGCTATGACACGGTCATCACCATCATCAACACCTAACTCTCCATCACCCTCATCATCATTGTCAGCATCATAATCATCATTATTGTTGTTGTTGATAGCAGATGTGTTGCGATTGTTACGACCACCATCATCATCATTACCACCATCATTATCATCATCGATAATCATGTTCGAAGACTGGCTCACGTCGCATCCTTCATCATCTACAAAATCATCATAGCTATTATTATTTTTGTTATTCTTATTATTTTTATTATTATTATTATTGTTGGTGGTAGCGGCAGCAGCAGCAGCAACAGCAGTAGTAGTAGTAGCGCCAAGATTATTTCTAGAGTTTCTTTTGTTGCTGTTGTTGTTGCTAATTGTATGATATCTTTTCGTTGTAGAAGGTGTGGCAGACTGCTGTGAATCCATAAAAATTTGAACCTCGATATTTTCATACTCCTTACTTCTATCCCTTCTCTTCAGTCTATTAGAGGTCTCATTCTTCTTATTAATATTAGTATTATTATTATTAGTAGTAGTATCACTATTATTATTATTATTGTTGTTATTAAATTTGTTGTATCTACTATTTTTATTGTTGTTGTTGGTGTTTTTCACGTTAGGTGCCGATGGCATAGAAATGTCGACAGCATTCTTTGATGGATTTCTTGGAAGTTTTGAAAGGGGGGGAAGGGGGAAATATATAAATTTATCAAATTTTCTCAGGAAAGCACGCAAAGAAAGAAATAAAACAGATAAAAATGTCCATTGCTAACATAAATTATGCATCATAATAAGTATAAATTATTCATCATTACAAGCGTAACCTCATAACATTACTTATTACAATATTTTAGTTGTAATTATAACGAAAAAAACATAAGATAAGTAAAATGTTACACACACACACGCACGCACACACACACACAAAGTTTGCAAAATTGCAAAAACTTGTGTGCAAAATTATAGAAATACCTTGTAATATGAAAGACATTAAAATTACACTATTAAATACACCAAAATCAATTAATTAATTGGTTAATTAACTAGTTAATTAATTAAATTAATAATTAAATGTATAAATTTAAATTAGAAAAAAGTTTAGCTACACTTACAGTCTGCAGAAATCATTTTTAATTTTGACCACAAAGTTGAGATAATTCTTAGGATTAAATTCACTATTAGTGCTAGCAGTGGCACTGCTTAAACTTTTTCCATGATGACTATCTCTGTATCTTTCTTCTTTCAAGCTTTTGGGATAGAAGAAATTAAATGGTATGAATTATTAATCAATATTATGAAAAAATTAATTTTAATTAATACAATAATTATAATTAAATTAGAGTTAAAAACAGTAATAAGTTAAAAATGAATTAAAATTTGAATTTATTTCTGAAATTTAAAAAAAAACAAAATGGCTAACTAATTAACCACGTCGTCTTTTATCAGACTCCTCATCTGCTTCATCCTCAAAAACTCGTCAGACCTCATGTAACCATAGTTACCTTTCAAACGCCCACGTACACGGCCATTGTCTACTTTGTGCAGTTTTGTTTTTAATATTTTATCACTGATCATTTCTCTTCTATCTCGTCGATTTTTATTCTATTAGCCAGTTTAGAAAGATAAAAATATCACAAAGTTCGGCGACGACTTGCGCTTGCTTGGTCCCACCACAACAAACGAATTTTCTGGAATGTTGGATTTTTTTTAGACAGACGAACTGAAACCTCTGATCTTCTGTTGAAAAATAAAATAACCTATTTTTAAAAAATTACAATAATTGCAACAAGAATTACGAATAAAAAATTGCAAATGTCCGGCTCTGAAACCGCAAGATAAATCTAAGTCAGTTAACATTCCAGTACCTGGCAAACGAAACGGTTTATTTATTTTGAAAAGTGGATTTAGTTAAAATAGTGTTAAGCAGTTTATACAGTTTTAGCGACAATGCGTAATATGCGACAACATTAAAATTTAGCTAATAAATTCACCAACATACATTGTTTTAATAAATCAAATAAATTATTTCCAATACAAATTACGTTTTTTATTTTTGTTCAGCTGTAAATTGTTTGATATTTGATGTTTAAAAATATAGTTTTTATATCTAAGCATTATATTAGGCATCTTCTGTTTACTTATAATAAATTATTCACCAAGGTGTTTTTTGGCGATTGCGATCTTGCACAAAATTTCATTAAAATAATCTTCAAAAATGATTTTTTGTGCAATCAAATTTTCATTTTTTACGTTACTAATCGGCATAGCCCGTTGTTCTGAAAATCAAGGTTTGTTTCATATTTTTTGCCAATTTTTTTCTTTAAAAAATTATTTGTCCTACCTGTTTGTTTCACTTCAGTACCTAGTTAACTTGGTTATTTAAATTAATTAATTTAGTTAATTAAATAGCCTAAAATACAAAAATAATTATGGACTAAAACTGTATTTTAGTGGCTTTTTAATTTCGTTCTAGTTTCTCATTTGATTCATTGATTATTTGTTAACAAAATTAAATAAAAAAATAAAATGGATGATGATAATACTATTAATTTTTTAGGTTTATTCTTCTCAAGTGTTATATATGCCACAACTTATTTTTTATTTCTTCACATCAGCATCACCAAAATCGTTGTATGGTACCATAAAAGAGAACTCACAGAGCAACCAGACAGTTGATTTCAATGTTCCAATCTTGTCAACAATCACTGGACAGCAAGGTGGTTTACCTTAATTTCATTATTATATTTCAAATAATTTATATTTGTCTTATCACACCCTTTATTTTTTTAAATTTAACAAATTATATTTTATGGTATATTTCATAAATAAAATTTTCTGTTCTCTTAGTGTGTACATACAAGTTGGAGCCAAAAGTTGAAAAAGGCCCCAACCCATTCATCGTGGAGCTGGTCAACAGCACAACTGGTCAGGCCATAATCAGACTGGCCCGTGGGGAGGTGTTGGATCATGAGGTCACCAACAACTATGTACTAATTCTTACTGCAGAGTTTTGTGGTGGCCCAATACAAACCTCCAAGTATAATTATTTTAATATATTTTACTGATTTTTCTAAAAATTGTTCTACCTTTTTGTAAAAAAATGTTCACAAAAACAACTTTCTTCATTTGTTTGTTTACACATTTTTTTACCAAAAATAGTTTGGTGACTTCATTTCCTAACTTCACTTCCATTAACAGACAAGAACTGAACATAATGGTACTTGATGTGAACGAGTACGCCCCAGAATGGACGACGACCAGCTACGTGGTGGACATGGAAGAGGGAAAATTATACGACAACATCCTGAAGGTGAAGGCCATTGATAAGGATGGCCTCTCTGAAGATGCCGACGTATGCTGGTACCACCTCCTAACTCCTGATGTTCCATTTCAGTTGGACAATAAAACTGGTTGGCACTGAATTTGTTGCAGTTCTATGCAGTATATAATGTACCAAAGCAACCAGCTAGCTAGTACATCATCTCATCAGACTCATCAACACACGCGTGTATCGTTCACACGATTTTAGGTATCCTTAGAAACACAGAATCTCTGGACTACAGCAGCAGACACAACTACATATTGGAAGTTGTTGCAGAGGATTGTAGGGGCCTCAAGTCTGAAAGCATATTCGTCAATATTCTTATAAAGAAGTTGTGCGTGGCTGGCTGGAATGGTTGGTTCATTTGTTCAGTTAATTAAATAATTGACCGGTTAATTGAGATTGATTGATTAATTAATTTTAATTAACTAGTTTGGTTGATTAATTTAGTGATTGGTCGGTTGATCAACAGGTTGATTGAGTGGTTTTTTCAATGCATTTTCAAACACGCTGAATATATAGTCTTATAGTCTATCTTCTTAAACTTGACATTGCAAAGGATACAGAAAGAATATTCACTACAAGATGACCGCTCATAAGGCGGCTCAATTATTCCCAAGAAGCAGCGCATCCCTGAACATATGTGACGTCACAAACTGCAGCGTCGAGCAGGTTTCAGTTTCTATGAAGTTGGGAAAACCCCGGGCTAACGACGGTAGCGGTGGCGATGCTAGTAATGATTACGAAGTGCTGTCTGAGATTGATAGGACGTGTGATATGGACGACGCCTCTGTCAAGAGGAGGGTATCCACTTGTGGTCAGTTGATGATGACGATGATGATGACGATGATGTTAGTGAGGATGATGATGACGATAATGTTGGTGATGATGATACTGATGATGATTCTATTGATGATGATGATGATGATTTGAGTGATGACGATAATAATGATGACGATGGTGATGGTTTATAATGGATGGCCAGTATAATGAAAGTGAAGTTCTTTCCAAGTTGATGTGAAGATGATGATGATGATGACGGTGATGATGATAGTATTTGGTGATTTGCCTTTGATGATTTATATAGCGCCTCTTGTAAAGAAACTCAGAGGTGCTATAGTGACAATGTATTGTTGATGATGGCAACGACGACGGTGAAATAAATCCTTGCAGATGGTGATGACTTACGATTTCACTCACTCACTCATTCACCATCACATTCTAAATATTTTTCTCTCTCAGATCTCTCAGAAGATACAATTGAAGTGCTAACTGTGCAGCACATCAGACAGCTGAGTAAAAATCCCAACAACCACAACAAAAACAACAACAACAATAATATTAATAATAACAATAATAATGACAATAATAATAATAATGATGATGATGATGATGGCTACTATTTTGATGGGAAGACAGCTTATGACGTCACTGGCATCAACGACGTCATGGATAATAATAATAATAATAATAATGATGATGATGATGATAACGATAATAATGATAATGAAAACAACAACAACAATAATAATAATAAAGCGTCGTCGTCGTCATTTCTGATGACTAAAAGTGGACCGAGATCAAAATTTACCATATCCACCTGGATGAGGAGGAGTATGGAGGAAGGACTCGATGCTGGAAATAGCAAGCAGAGTATCGTATGCAGTTCAGATAATGACGGTTCGTACTAAGGTTTTTTTTTTACTATGTATTTAGTCACGAAATTCAAACATTTCCAAATGGTTTTTTGAGGTCTATGTTTGTCAGGCAAGGTGAGTGTTTGTTTAGATAAAAGATAAGAGTTTGTTGTTTGTCTGTCTGTCTGTCTGTCTGTCTGTCTGTCTGTCTGTCTGTCTGTCTGTCTGTCTGTCTGTCTGTCTGTCTGTCTGTCTGTCTGTCTGTCTGTCTGTCTGTCTGTCTGTCTGTCTGTCTGTCTGTCTGTCTGTCTGTCTGTCTGTCTGTCTGTCTGTCTGTCTGTCTGTCTGTCTGTCTGTCTGTCTGTCTGTCTGTCTGTCTGTCTGTCTGTCTGTCTGTCTGTCTGTCTGTCTGTCTGTCTGTCTGTTTGTTTGTTTGTTTGTTTGTTTGTTTGTTTGTTTGTTTGTTTGTTTGTTTGTTTGTTTGTTTGTAGAGTTTGGATGTCTTATGTGGTAAGTGATGAACGAAAAATTGAAACTTCTACGTTCAAAAAAACTCATCTAAATGGACAAATGATAATATTGAGATGAGAAATGATAACGTTTGGGCATGTTCTTGTAAGATTACCTCGTTTTCATTTTTTTTCCACATAGGAATGAGTCGCAGTCGAATCTCTCTCTATCTACACAACTGCCATCTTGTGATGTTGGCTCGCTTTGAGCCGTCAAAAGATCCAGCCGTGAAGGAAGTTAATGTCAGGAGAAGAAGAAGGAGATCAACTAGTACAGATGACGACAATAACGTTAACAATAAAGATGCCGGCGGCAAGGGTGACGTCATCGCTAACAGTGACAAGAAAAATGACAACAGTAAAGATGGAGACAGTTACGACAACGGTGACGACAGCAGAGAATGGGTCAAATACTCTGGCAACAACGACAACAAGAAGGGTGGTAATGACGTCACCAACAACAACAACAACAACGGGGATGACAGTGACGTCACCGACGACAACGAAGAGGACAATTACGACGAGAAGGCCTTCTACCGCCATAGTGAATGGCACTGGAAACTGGACCAGGTCTGCGACTCCAGGTGGCACCACTACACTGTCATGGTAGATCAGGACGTCGCGAGGCTGTTTGTGGACGGCAATCTATTCCCCGAGACCCAACGCAACCCCTTCATCATCGACGATCGGGCACTGCACAACTCGAAGAGGGTTCACGGAACCAAGTTGACTGTCGGTGCTTGCTGGAAAGGTTGACTGGGTTTTTTTTTTGGCGGAGTGAGTGAGTGAGTGAGTAGTGAGTGAGTGAGTGAGTGAGTGTATGAATGAATAAATGAATGATTGTGTGAATGGATTATTAATGAAAGAATAAACAAACGAGTGTATGAATTAAAAAATTAATTGAGGAATGAATGAATGATAGATTGTGGTATAAGTTTGTTGTTTTTTTTTGTCTTCAAATAAACGAATGAGAAGAAAAGAAAAATGAATGAATAAATGAAAGAATGAATGATTGACAGGTCTGACAGGCAAGTATGGAGATTACTTGAAAGGTCATTTGGCTGGTTTGTTGCTATCACGAAAATCAGTTGGCTCGGCGTTCAGCGAGCAAGCAGTTCGATGCCTCAACAACTGCAACGAGAAGCTAGACTTCCATTCCGTCAATCAGATGGAAAGTGGAATGGTTTGTGTGTGTGTGTGTGTCTGTGTACGTGTGGTGTAAGATTATGTGTATACGAGTACATGTTTGATTGTTTTAATATTTTTTTTATTTAGGTGTGCATGCGTTATGTTGTATTGTTTGTAGAATGTGAAAGCGAATGTACGGTTGAATATATGTATGTGTGTGTATTTTTGTAGGCACATATAACCTATATTGTATTCGTTTATGTACTATGTATGTATATTTCACTTCTTGTTTTTTGTTGTCTCTTGTCAGGATTTCTATTTCATTTTGGATTTCAATTTCGTTCACCCGTTTTGTACATTCCGATGCACAATAGAGATTAAGGTGGCTTGCACATATCTTAGCCTGCATCATGGCCTGTATCTTGGCTTGCACATACATCTGTATCTTAGTCTCCTGTGCTTCTGACAGATAAAATTCAATTCAATATGTGTGAATGTGTGTATGTGTCCATCTTTACGCAGAGTATTTCGATGAATAGTCAGATGACCGAACTGACCATCAACGGTAGGTCGAAAGAGAGTGTCGAACATTTGATATCCAGGGTGGCCTACATCAATCCGAGGTTGATGACGTCATCGTCGTCTGCCACCGCGCCATCGGTCGTCGCTTTTCAGACGTCTTTGAAGTAAGGGGTGTCTGTTTGTTGATGTGGTTTATTGGCTGGTTGGTTGATTGGTTGGTTGATTGGTTGGCTGGTTGGTTGGTCGGTTGATTAGTTTTTTTGCTTGGTTAATAATTGGGTTTATACAGGAGTAAGTTTATTTACTATTTTCAACGGCTTTTTTGATAGATATTTTGAATTAACATTTAATTAGGTCGAAAACTTTTGTTGAATATTTGTTGATTGATTGATTGATTGGTTGTTTGATTGATCGATTGATTGATTGATTGATTAATTGATTGACTGACCAGATGTAGAGAAGACACAACAGTCAGACAAGTAGCCATGGACAACATAAAAATAACCTTTAACCTTGACGACGATGAAGAAGTCAGTGAAGACAACAACAACAATGGCGGCGAATCAGAACCTTTGCTAATCAGCGGGACCGAACAGCTAGACGTTGTTGATGATGACGTCAGAAGGGGGGTCCAGATTTTTAGGGATGTGCTTATCTATCCGTTTCCGCTTGATGATGATAGTTATGGCGATTTGGAAAAAGTCGGTTCCAGTTTTGTTTGTTAACTTGTACTAAATGTTTGGTTATGGTACAATTTTGCGTTAGAAATCACTGTTAAAAATTTCTTTCAGCAATTTGTTTTTGAGCTAGTTGAAACTTTAAAACAACCGACCAACCAAACAATCGGTCAGTTAACCAATCATTCATTCATTCATCCATCCATTCATTCATTCATTCATTCGTTCCTCCATTCATTCACTCGTCCCTTCAATCAATCATCAACAAATTAGGAAGCCTACCTATCCAACGAGATTCAAAGTTGTAACGTGAGAATCTTCCCTGAGTTGGATGATGACGTAGACAGCTTGATATACTCCAACCAGCTGGTGCACTCCCAACACCTCATTGTTAACTACACTCCTCAGGAGATCGTCATCAAGGGTTTGTTTGTATGTTTGTTCGTTTTTTTGTTTGTTTCTTTTTTGTATTGTATGTTTGTATTGTATTGTATTGTATTGTGATGTATTGTATTGTAATGTATTGTATTGTATTGTGATGTTTTGTATTGTATGTTTGCATGATATTGTATTGTATACTTTGTCTGATTAGCGCTTTGTTTGTATTGTATAATTTTCTCATTCTTGCTTTGTATCATTTGATTTTCTGCCCCACAAATGTGTCTATTATTTATTAAAGTTTTATAATGACCTAATTAATTTTTAACGAACGCGACCTAATTAATTCCAGTTGACTGAACGATCTCGACACGACTAAATGACTTCGACTTGACCTAATTAATTCAACTCTTGACCTAGTTAATTTGACCCTACCTAAAAACCTAAGGCCCGGGCAAAGTGGAAGATTTCATGAGTGTCCTGAAGAAGATGTTCTACGTCCATTTGAGGGCCGAGGAGGTGAATGAGAAGACGTTCCATCTCGTCTGCTATCACGGTGGTAGTGAGCGCGCGCCATCACGGCAGCTCACTGTCCAGGTTGGTTGGTTGGGCGACTGGATGAATGAATGAATGGTTGATTGAATGAAAGAATGAATGAATGAATGAGTGAGTGAATGAATGAATGAAAGAATTAATGAATGAATGAATAAATGGATGATGAGTGAAGAAACAATAGGACGAATGTGCAGTAAAATAGTGCTTTTTATCCATATCATCAGATCATCTCACATGCATACACACATACATGCACACATACATGCACACATACATGCACACATACATGCACACATACACAAACACACATACACAAACACACATACAATCACACATACATACAGACACATATACAAACACACAACGACAGTTGAACGTGATTCACTACGACTATAGCGACAAAAATAACGACAAATTAACTGGTTTAAAAGTGGATTTCCTGGGACACAACAAAATATACAACAGCCAGCGTCATCTGCCATTGCAAGATGATACGAAAGGAACTAAGAGTGATTCTAAATCCGGTATGCTACTGATTGAATGACCAGTTGGTTGATTGATTGGTTGATTGATTGATTGACCGGTTGGTTGATTGATTGGACGATTGATTCATCGGTTGGTTGATTGATTGGATGATTGATTGATTGGCTGATCGGTTGGTTGATTGATTAATTAGTTGGTTGATTTGTTGACGAATGATTGGTTAGTTAGTTTGCCTGCTGGTTGGTTTGTCGGTACATTAATAACCAACTGTCTGGAACGTTGACTGGTTGTTTAGTTTCTTGATGGAAGGCTAATTGTTTAATAAGTTAATTAAGTTAATTACTTATTTTTAATAATAATAATAATAATAATTTGTTTTGTAATAGGATCAGCTATAGTCGTGATAACTGTTGTTTTGTGTGCAGTCGTCCTCCTGGCCGTCATCACTGTCGGCACTTATAGAATGGTCACCAATAGGCCAAAAACTGTATATAATTATCATTGTTATTATTGCTATAATAGAAATTCGTTCTAATTAATTCTAATTCGTTTGTTTGTTCGTTCGTTCGTAACCTTAAGGTCAGAGTTCACGTTGATAATGAACAAGATCTGCAATGGGATAAGTCTACGATCACCATAACAGTCAATCCATTGGATGTGACGGTAAGATTGATGGATGGCTGGATAAGTAGATGATTGAATGAATGAATGATCAAATAAATGGATGAATGAATGCATGAATAGTTGGATGAATTTAAAGTAGTAGTCGCAAAAAAATACAGTGAAAAATAAGGATGGAGGAGGAATGATGGATTGAATAAATAAATGGATAAATAAACAAACGAATGAATGAATAAATGGATGAATGAATCATTAGACTAATCAAAGACTAATCATTTAAATTTATCAAAAGATTAAACTTGTTAACCAATTAAACTCTCACATATAAACTCAACAAAATAACCACTACATTAATCTATCAAGATGATTGAATGTCTTTTTTCACTGCACGCAGAGTGCAGCTGACGCGCTAGACGACGACGACGACGACGAAGAGGTCCACAAGGACGATAATAATAGAAATAAAAATAACAACAAAAATGACGTCATCAACCGCTGTGACGACTACGAGAACAACAACCTGCACGTCGCCGGCAACGATTACGCTGATGACGACGACATAGGAAGCGCACACGAGATGATGAAAGACGACGACGACGACGACGACGATGGCCGCAAAGTGGCTGACGACGACGACGACGAAGATGTCTCCAAAATTAATCACCTCATCATTAGTGATACTGAGTAATTGGGACTCGAGGATGATTTTTTTTTTTTTTGATAATAATTAGTTAATTAACTAATTAATTGCTGGTAAAGATGATGGTGGTGGTAATGATGATGATAATGGGGTGAAAGTCTAAATAGAAATATAAATTATATAAATTAGTAATATTCAAATTCTCGTGTTCTTTTGTGATGACCAAAAGTTATTTGATTTCGAAACAACATATTTTTTGCTTATACACACACACACACACACACACACACACACACACACACACACACACACACACACACACACACACACACACACATATATATATATATATATATATATATATAAACCACGGACACTTTTGTATAGATGTATCTGTGTTTGTATATCACCGCCATTTGGAGTTATGTATTTTGTAGTTAACATTATCATTACTGACACACACACACACATTTATACATACATACACACATACACATACGTACACAAATATATTTGTGTACGATTTTGTATACAGTGTGGTACTACAAATATCGTGTATTCATTCTGTATTGCTGTAGCTTCACGCCATCTGATTCTATCCCTAGTAGATTAAATTAATTATTGTTGTTATTATTGTTATCATTTTGTTGTGATTGTTATTGATTGTTATTGATCATATATATATATATATATATATATATATATATATATATATATATATATATATATATATATATATATATGATCTTATATATATATATATGATCTTATGATATATATATATATATATATATATGATCTTATGATATATATATATATATATATATATATATATATATAGTTGTAAAGTAATATTAATTACTGTTGTCGTTGTTGTTGTTGTTGTGGTAGTTAGAGAGTTCGTTTGTGATTTTGTAGTGATTGTAATTAATTATTTAGTTAAATTAATTGATTGATTTTTTGATAATTAGTTAATGAACTAATTAATTAATTATTTTATATTGAACGAAGTTAAAGTTTTATTGTAACAATCTATTCACTCACTGCATCCAAATGATAAGTTTAATTAGAAGGATATAAAATGATTGATTTATATATGAAATGTTTTTTTTTTATAAATCTATTATTTCACTCACATAAGCGTAAGATTCTCACATGTGTAACATGCTTTGATGGTTTTTGTAATAATATTTATTGTAATAATAATAATAACAATTATTATTATTATATATATTAATTATATTCATAATATTTATAAATAATTTTTCCTTTATAGCTTTAATTTGTTCATTCAATCATTCATTCCAAACTATTTCTTGTTTTTTTAGTTGACAGTTGAGTATTTTTAATTACACACACACACGCATACACACACACGCATACACACACACGCATACACACACACACACACAGCTGTTACAAACACACATATACACGCAATTTTATGATTTTTATTAAACACGTTGTTATTGTTATTTGGGTGTGTGGTTAGTTAATTAACTATTTTTCTTTCATTATTTTTTAAATTTTTTCTTTCATACTCTGATGCAACTAATATATTATTTATATTTATACTTATAATTATATTAATAATAATTTTGTATTGTATTGTTTGTTGTCTATGCTTACAATAAATGAAGCTTGTGTTTCTGAATGAATTAATAAATTAATAAAAACGCAACATTCTTGCGTCTTCCATTTTGCTTTTCTCAAACTTTCCGACATTTTTTTTATCTTCAGAACAGATGAATCTTGTAAACTGCAAAGCAGATTTCTATCAGAAATACGTAAAATTTATCAAGCAAGTTAAAAAGTTAGAGTCTCTGATTTGGGAAATATAGTTCATCATATCAAGTTAAAAATGCTATCTGGTTTGTATAACAATTTTTCTTATTATTTTCGTACTATCATGTTATTTTCTATTATGTGCGGTTCAATCAATCTATTTTGTTTTTAAAGCGCCGGTTTCTCGAATGAATTCCACAAATAGATGGGTCTTGAGATCCGCTCTGAACTTTGTAAGTGATGGAGAAGTAGTCAGAAAAGGATGTTAAAGAAGTCCAGAGAAAAAGACCAGAGAAAGCAAAAACCGATTTAGCGTAAAAGTGTTAACTTGTAATTAAGAAAGAGTGAAAATGAGAAAACTTAGAAACCGTGGTGCTTGCGTTCATTTAACATATCCTGATACTCAGTACTTAGGAAATAATTTAGACTGAGATAGATAGAAAACCAGGAAGGCCAAATTACAATAACACAAGATAAGACTAATGAAGTAAACAAGTAAGATGAAATTAGGATAGGATTGTCGAGGTAAGGATTAATTTTTATTTTTTACATATAAAAGTATTCTTCCAAATTTGAGATATGTATGTGTATCAGAGTTAGACTGAAAGTTTAACGATCGTGAACATACTAATAAATCTTTTCAATGCCTAAATACAAAAGGTTCTTAAACTAAAAATTAATTTGTGGACTTTGACTTAAACTTTAAAATTGTTTTTGTGTGACTTTCATATGGAACTTATGCTTGTTAAGCAATAGGCGTCATGTAGTGTTAACAAGAATGGAAGCTTAATCTTAAAAATTTATAAAAATTTTAAATTTCATAATCATTGCTATCATCAAAACATGATTGGCACAGTAGTATTATATATTTTTTTATTTATTTTTTCATGGTTTTTGTTGAGATGGTACAAAAAAATCAAAACTGGTTCCCAGTACAAACTTCCGCCATGTCTTCCTCACTTCCCGGTGGTCGGATCCCTCCCTTTTATTCCGGATTCAAAAAGATTTTACGTGTACATGATGAAAAAATCGAAGACACTCGGAAATGTTATTGCGTTTTATATGGGAGACACGTAAGACGATCCAGAGACTTATTTTAATGAAGTGATGAAAGTAAATTGAATTCTATAAGCTAATTTAATTGAATTCAATTTAGGTATGTCGTAACGTTGAATGGGAGGGAGGCCATACATGAAGCTTTCGTTAAGAATAGCTCAACATTTTCTAGCCGCCCGATATTTCCAGTGTGCAGAAAATATAACCAGAATCAAAAAGGTTGGAAATTGTAATAAACTGTTGTTATTGCAAGTTTCAAAAACAAAATGTTTTTTTACTTATATTCGCCAACTCAGGATTGGTAGAGCATCCGTACGATGAGGAATTCAAAATTTTTCACAAAGCTTATTTGAACATTTTCAAACATTTCGGAGTTGGCCATGGGTTGATGGAGTCGAGAATAAACACCGAAGTTGAGAAACTTATTGAGAGGATAAAACTTAAGAATGGTGAACCGTTTAATCCACTGCATGATGTGACAGCTGCGGTTTCTAACGTTGTCAGCAGCATATGTTTTGGAAAACGATGGGATGATGGTGACCCAGAACATGAAGAGTTTTTAAATATTTCTGAAAATTTTGCTCGAGGATATTTTATTAATTTTTTCCCAATTTTAAGATTTTTTCCTTATTTTAGAAAACCCTATAAAAGGTTACTAGAAGCTGAAGAAAAGTGGGAAATATTCATTGCTAAATACATCGACGACTTAGTTGAAAACGAATCGAGAGAAAATTTTTGCAATAAGTTCAGAGAAGAAATATCTAATGAATTTTCTACTGATAAATTGAGCGAAATCGATAATGAACACCTAACAGTGATGATAAGAGATTTCACAATTGCTGGAACCGGCACAACAACAAACGCTTTGCTCTGGTTTCTCTACTTGATGGCGAATCATCAGGACGTTCAAAATCGAGTGAGAAATGAACTCGATAGAGTCGTTGGTTTCCGAAAATTTCCATCTTCAGATGATAAACCAAGTTTGCCCATTACAGAAGCCTGCATTTTAGAAGTTTTGAGAAATCGACCGCTGTTGGGAGTTGCTACACCTCACATGACTTCGAAAGATTCTGTGATAAGTGGAGTTTATATCCCGGCAGGCGTGACTGTTTTAGCCAATTTGTACAGTACACTAATGGATCCTGAAGTGTGGGAGGAGCCGGAAAAATTTAAAATTGAAAGATTTCTTAATAAGGATGCCACAGAAGTTGTTAACAAGAAACTCGCACTTCCATTTTCTATTGGTTCATCTTTTATTATTTTATGATATTAATTTTAACTAATATAATAATTTAAAAATACAATCTTTTTCAAGGCAAGCGTTCGTGCATTGGAGAACCACTCGCACTTCAAGAAATGTTTCAATTTGGATCCGCCATCATTCAACAGTTTCACATTCTTCCACCTGAAGGCCAAGCATGTGTTGAAGCCGAGGAAGTTATTGGAGTTACGAATAATCCTTCGCCCTTTTACGTGAGATTGATCAAAAGATTTTGAAGTTCTAGAAAGAAGTGGTTACTTGATAATTTAAAAAAATAATTTTTATTTGTATTTTCAGAGATTTTGATGTATTTTTGAAGGCAATATTTATTATTACGTTCTGGACTTGCATTCACAACTAAATAAACTTTATTCAAACAATGTATCACGAAAATAATAGAGTTTTTTAGTGATTTATTACGATAGAGTTCATTAGCGGTACGTTTATCTTGTCGATATTTATTCAAAGCTAAAACTTAATTATCACAAAATGTCGTTCTGAAGGTATTGCAAACTGAATGAATTTCTTAAAGGGTTAAAATGAATCTGGAGTCACCACATGCTAAAAAACCATTCAACACCAAGTATCTACAATAATTCCTCTGTAATGCATTCTAAAGAAGTCAGAGAATTCATTATTATTTAAGCTGTTAATTGATGCAAATACAAATTGCATAGTGAAAAGACGCTTCATGATTTGATTATCACACAAAAATGGATTCTTTCATCACGTATATACATATATAAATCCATGTTATCACATCAAAACAGCGATAAATTTCATTCGTGAATTCGTAAATTAATACCGTTTCATATCATTATTCTATATGTATATAATCACATACATGGAATACCTTGATATATATATATATATCATGTATGTATATATGATATCTATGATATACATCACTGATACCTTTATAATGTTCTTCCACTTTTACACATGCAGGCATGTTAGGATTGCTGGCATGTTAATATTTATTTTTCAGTGCCGTCGTCGTTTAGTTGGTTAGGTGAGTTAATTTTTTTAGAATTTCAAGTTTGTTAAGTTTTAACATTATATGCAAAATAAAAATAATTTAAAACAGACTTTAGCTCTAAAAAATGAATTAAAATGCAGGCCAGCCAACTGCCAACTGTTAGTTTTTTTAATTCACTTTTTAAATTTTTTTCAATAATTTTTAGTTTAGTTTATTTAGTTAGAAGAGACTTTACTTTTTAGTTAGAGAGAGAAAGTAATTTGCATTTGTTATTGTTATTAATTGCTCTTGACAACAGTTTTAAAACTTATTGAATCTTACTCAGTGTGTTTTTTAGTACAAAAAATATTTGTATCTTTGTAGTTTGTATGAGTATGAAACATTGAATTCATGCAATCCCCTACTTTATTTTATAAAGAGCTCTTTTTATTTTTAAAAAGGACCATCCATTCTTGCTGAAAAACCCAGACAAAGGTTTATACTTGAGTGTAGATGTCACCTGCAATAGATATAACCATGTAGGTATTGAGGTAAACTGCTTGGACATAACAGGTCAAATCAACCAACTTTGGGTTTTCGATGCAGACAGTTCAGCCCTCAGAAGCAAATACAACAACTTTGTGTTGCAGTATGATGCTGGTTTGTACAATAATTTGTACTTAATATATTTTATACTATATAATGTACATTTTTTAGGACACAGTGCATAATTTTTCTATTGAAGTGACGATTCGGTAAATGAATTATTGTATAAATTGGTTGAGTTACTATCTTTAATTCTGTTTAATTTATAAGGTTATACTATTCCATTTTATTTTTCTAAATTAATGTCAAATTGTTGATTGCATTCACACAGAAGTTAGAATGATGATTGTTTCACCATTTGATGCTAGAAGCTACAAACAAAAATGGAGGTACGAATGCAACAACATTGTCAGTGTTTCAAATCCCGCTTTCGTTTTGACTGCCGGTTCGTTCTAGTTAAATTTATGTTACAAAATGTCAAGATGTATGGATGAAATATTATCATTGTTTTTACTAATTTTTAAACATTTTGTACCAAGTGAAACCCTCAATCCATCCATATGCAGGTGAGTTTTCAGTTACACTAACTGAAAATATGTGCCGTAGAAATCAGATTTGGATAGCTGAGGACAGCAATGACTTACTTGTGAGATCTCTCTCATACGATCGTTTTGTATACATCATAAGTTCTCAGTTGGACTCGTGTTTGGAGGTCTACAATAATGTTTTATTACCATTCCCTGTGGTGAGGTGTTGGAACTTGAGCAAGAGTCAAAATCAAATTTGGTGTTTTGAATCTTCGACCGGTACAATTAGGACAAAACTGAATAATTTTGTTCTTGAATACTGTCCAGGTTTTTGTATTTTATTAACTTTAAATATTTATGTTTAAGGATAATAAATACTCAAAATCATTAGCTCGAAATCAGCACCATAGCAAGTAGGAATTGAATAATTAGTGCTTATCATCCGCAACAGACGAAAAGGGGCTTTTCGTCAGGCCATTCAACGTTAAAAATAAAAATCAGCAGTGGAATTATGAAGAGGGTCGCATCATCAGCCTGTCTCATCCACATATGTGCCTGGCCAACTTAGGTTGGCGCGTCTGCTTTTGAGAGATTTCTCAAAATTATTATGAAATGTATCAATTCGTTCGTAAATGTATTGAAATAAAAGGAATTGAAATTGCTGTGATAACTTTTATTCAGTTCTTTTTGAACTGGCGCTTGTCGAGATCGACGTAAACGAACTACACCAAATTTGGTTCTTTAAAGGGGTAGAGATTTTACCAGCACCAGAAGAAGAAGAAGTTGATGTAGATGATAGTGATGAAAGAGGTATGTTTGTTTGATTGTGTATATGTTTGTATATTTAATGGTTCTGTCGGAAATTATTTTAATTTTTTTGTTGCCAATAATTTGTCGTACGCTTACTTGTATAATGTCATTTATGTGCATTTGTGTATCCCATCTGTTTGTTGAATGTTTGACGAGCGCCGGCTTTTGTCGTACAGAAATGTTCGTGACATCTGAATTGCATTTATTGCTTGGTATTGGTTAATAAAGTACATATTTAATAGTTTTTCTTATCGGTTTAAAGAGGAAATGGAAAGAAAAATGCTTCCCAAGGTACGGAACATATGCCCGAAACCGCAATGGTTTGTATCACGAAAAAATATTTGAATTAAACTACCGTTACACTAAATTCAACTTCTAATTGTCACTTAATTTCTATGAAACCTCACAATTTCCAGTAAGGACTTCATGATACAGACGGCCGTTTTAGCCGAGAGAGTTCTCAGTGTGTACAATAGTGGTAAAAACGCCCGCCTTGAATTTAAAGTTTACCTATTGAAAGCGCACAAAACCAAGCGGCAACTGTGGCATTTTAATGGAGATGGTTTCATCGTATCTTCTTTCAATGGATTTGTCTTCAGTGCCACAGGTGATCTTTAACGTTTGGAGATGATTTTATTTGACGTCTTGCATATTGTTTTAGCTGAGGTGTAAGAATAAAAACTGTTAAGAGTTTTTGAAACAAGTTTTTTACTTTTAAACGTTTTATTCTTAATGGTTTTTAGATTCCTTGTATAAAAAACTGTTAATAAATAATCTATATTCGGTTTAAATCACTAACAGCAATTGAAACTCATTTAGGAGACAATTCCATCCTAACGATGGCGCCATACGCTGGAGATCCGAAACACCAGTGGCGTCTGGACGGGTCGAAAATTGTGAACGTCCTAGGGCAGTGTCTGGATATCATCGGAGGGAGGAGTAAAAATGAGGCGGAGTTATGTTTCAGCAAGTTTGACGACCACAAAAGCCAACATTGGAAATTAATTTTTTAATTCGGAGGTGTTTTTTATCATTTTGTAGTCTATATAATTTTTTAATTCTGTGATGTATTTTATCATTTTTTAGTCTATATAATGTCTCAACGTACTGTATCGGGGGTCTTCATCTACTTTTCTTGCCATGTATGCCTCCTTTTATGTTTGCGATGTCGTTTAAACGTCAAATTTTCGTGTCATACTCAACCGCCAGTGTCAGTGTGGATGATAATCGAGTTGAAGATCTGCAATGATATATCAGAGTTGAAGATCTGCAATGATATATCAGAGTTGAAGATCTGCAATGATATATCATAGTTACGTTAATTGCCGTAGTTTTATTAAGTTCAGAATATACGAAGAAATACTTGTACAACAGTCTCGACCGTTGTAAAGGTTAATTATTCCAGAACCAACAACGTCAGCGGTGGGTACTTGATGTTAAAATTTAGACTGCCGAGTCTTAGAAATGACGATTGTAACATTTTTCAGTAATAATTATTATCATATACTTATAATGTTGTTATGATATAACGAGAGAAAATAGGTTGAAGTATGTTATTTCAAAGGCCACGTAGAAATATTGAAATGTTTCGTATCAACGCGTAGGTAGGTACCTAACGCTGATTCTTAACTTAAGTACCTACCTACCAACCAAACATCGGCTTACATTAAAGTTATTATTTATAGATGAGATTTTATTTCGAACGCATAATTGAAAATATGAGATATAATTAATTATTTTTTTTCATAAGTCGTACTATTTAGCTGTTATAAGTTTACTTACTAAATCGTTTATACATTTTGCTCGTTCATTTATTCAGCCATTCATTCATTCGTTCTTTCATTTATTCATTCTTTTATTCATCCATTCATTCATTATATAATTTTAAAGTATCTTTATTTAGATACAATCAATCTATTAATAATTATGATATCTTTCAGTTTCTTTGAAGGTACGTACGTACGTACTGGCTCGTTATTTCCAATCAGGAACTTTCAATCTTTTTCAATGAAATCAATTATTTCTGACATATGATATTTTGCTTCTAATAAAAAAATGTAAATTTCAGATTGTAATAATCGCAATAATAAAAATTATTATTATTGTTGGTATTGTTATTATTGATTTAAACGGCCTGGCAGTTGAGTGTTAATTAATTATTTTAAAAGGCTCGTCATATGATGATGGCACAATAATATGGTTGTGTATATATGTTACGCGTTGGATCAATGAATGAATGAATGAGCGAATGATTAAAAGAAGAGTGAGTGAGTGAATGAGAAAGTGAGGGAATGAATCATTGAGTCAGAAGAAATATTTGAAGTTTTTTTCGAGAGTGCATGAATGAATATAGATACAATTTGCGTACATATTACATGAAAAATTCACTTGTCTGTATGTATGTTATGAGCAAAATTTCTTGTATACAATTCACGTATGTATTAAAGTGTGTGTGCGTGTATGTGCGTATTTATGCATGTGTATTTTTGTATTTCTAATGATATTTGTATTAACAGTTACATATCATTAAATCTATGTAAGATTCATGTGTGTGCGTGTGTGTTAATTTAATGATCCATAAGTGTACATTTCTCTAATACATTTTTATACGTGCTCCAGCCTGCTTAACATAAAACACAACACATGAACTAGATGTTATAGATTAGCAAAGCAATATATACTCTTTATTAACATCTTTATATATATATATGTATCATCATTTATATATATATTATTATGTATATATATATATATATATATATATGTGTGTGTGTGTGTGTGTGTGTATATAATATTACTCATGTTTACCTACCAAAAACAGCATCATATTGTTACTAAACCCAAAGCTTATGCTCTGACAATACTTGGCTTGCATCTTATATGTTATTTATGTATATATATATATAGACATATATATAAGTACATACATATGTGTTTGTATGTATGTATGTATGTATGTATGTATGAATGTATGTATGAATGTATGCATGTATGTATGTGCTGTCCTTAAATAAATACACTGAGGAAATTTGGTTGTTTGTATTGCAGTGTATTTCGCAGTGTGTTTGGATATGATTGTATAGCACGTACATACATAGACACGCACACTCACTCTCACGTACATACACGCACACGTGCCTGCATACCTTTAGATATAGTATAGGTGAGTGATTTCATAACTGTATAATTTAAATTTATAAGGTGTAAGTAGGAGAGAGCAAGAGATCTAATTGGTATTGTTGGCAGGTAGCTTGGTTTTTAAATTTTTCATTGATAATAATTAAATTAATATTTTGTTGATTTTTAATTTAATTATTTGAAAATTTCCTTTCAGAAATCAGTCGCCATGAATCCAGTTAGTAAGAGTTGATTGCTTTTCTTTTGATGTCAATCCTTTTTTCCTGTTTAAAATTATTGTTTCAAGCAAAATCGTATTTGTTGCTGTTTGTAATTGTAATTGTTGTTGGTTTGATTATTTAAATATGTTCACATGTGTTTTAATATAATACTCTTTCCATATCAACATCAGTATAGTTTATATACACGTCTATGTATCAAGAACTCACTGTAGATCATGATTAGTTAAAACACCATCAGCTAGATTTACGTGGGGGTACTATAAAACATGTTCCATCTAAATCACTATTCGCACAAACTCATGCGTGCATGCACACACTCATGTGTTAATAGTCACTCTGAATCATCATTTAGTTTCAATACGGGTTGTTAAGAAGCCAGCACAGCGGATTGTATCTGGATGTAGAGGGAGCTGGGACGAGTCCCGGGACCGCCGTTTGCGTTTGGGATAGGAATGCTTCTCCGAATCAGATTTGGTATTTCGATGCCGTCAATTCCGCTATCAGGACAAAGTTGAACGATTTTGCTTTGGAGTACAGTGAAGGTATAGCAAATAGATTTATCAATAGATACAAATTGATTGATGAAGAAGTAGGTAGATAGACTGTGATAGACAGCCGTCTATCACAGTCTATCTACCTACTATTTATCCGTGGATAAATATAGAGAGATATCTTTTAGAATATACAAAAATATAAAGTTTACGATTTTGAATAAGCAGCATTTTGAGATAAGTAACGTTGATTTATCTCTGAAAACACGAAGAATGGTGGGAAATTTATTTTTCATTATTGCACAACAGGGCACAAGTACTGCGTCATCAATCCACTGAATCCGAACAGTCCCTACCAGAAGTGGAGGTATGAGAACGGATTTATAAGGAATATGATGATTGCCTCGGCTACTCTTGGCCTACCTGGTTAATAATAATAATAATAATAATGAATTATTATTGCGTCAGACGTATAGTTTAGCGTTGTAGTCATCTGCTAAATGTCTCTTACTATTATACAACTACCATGTAATGAATGTGTATGTGTGTGTGTGTGTGCTTGTATGTGAATTGTACATTTTCAAACGCTGTTTCACACAGGTCAGAGCAAAGAGAGAGGTTCCAAAGTTGTCAGTGAAAATTTCACCGGCCAGCCCGATCAAATGTGGATGTTTGAGAGTCACGAGGGAATGGCCCCTATGCCCCAAGGTTTATCGAATTTTTATTCTCTGGTGAAAGTATCAAATTCTCTAAGTATTTATATCATTTATATCTAAGTTAATTGACATTTCGACGAGTATCTTTAAAAAATCTCACAGGCCAGCAATACCAGCAACCCTATCCGGGTTACAATCCCCAAATGCCCCCCTACAATCCGCAACAGCCCTACAACCCACAACAACCTTCGTATCCGCCCGCTGGTGGGTGTGTGCCTGGCGGGTGTGTGCCCCTCCCAAATATGGACGTGTCAAAGTTAGTTCGTACCTTACATGTTACTGCGTTGTAAAGTGAAATTATTTATTTGGTAAATATTTCCACTGAGATTTTTTTTCATTGATGGACGTTTTCTAGACTCAAGAGACAAATTTTAGATTGATTTTTAGACATATCGAATGATAAAACTATGGCAAGAAAGTTCATTTTATCATGAAACTGACCATCTTCAATGCACTTCAAATCAAATCAGCGTCAAACGAGAGTTTGTGATTAAGTCAGAGATGGATGATAAAGTGTTGGACATAAAGGGTGAAGACGCCAGGGAAGGGGCCATGGTCGTCATGTACAAGCCCCACCGCAAGAAGAACCAACTCTGGTACCTGGATCAGCAGGGCTGCATCAGATCAGCTTTCAATGGTTTCGTTTTCTACGCCAAAGGTGGAGTGCTTTTTAAATCTTTCAATTGATGTGAAAGTACGCTTGAAACTCTCTCACGTTTGATCGGCTTATTTTTCAAATATATTTTCATCTCGTATACTATGGAATCAATATGTCCATAATTGAAAAAAATTCACAAACCAATCAACTTATGAATCAAAATTTGCTAAAACCAACCAACCACCGAAACCAACCAACCAATCAGCCAACCATTCAACCAATCAGCCAACCAACCGACCAACCAACTAACTAACTAATTACCAACCAATCAGATAAGGGTTCATCTTTGCATATGGTTCCTTTCAGCGAGGACCCCAAGAAAAAATGGCGTGTCGATGGTAAGAAAATCGTGAATGGGGAGGGCAGCTGTCTGGACATCCGCGGGGGCAAATGCTTTGACGGGGCAGAACTTTGCGCTTACGACTTCAAAGGGCATAGCAACCAGCTCTGGAAAATCGAAAACAATTAAGACCGCCATGATTATTCCGCATCATTTGGCGCCATATTTTTTAAAATATTGTCTTTTACGTTCGGTGCGTTTCAACATTCATGACAATTTTTTTATATTTTCTATATAACACGCGTCGTGCCGTACGTGTTTAGTTGTACCGTAGAAACTTTTCCTCCATTGAGCTATTGAAATTAATTGCCTCTAATTATAATTAGTATTAATTGTTATTAATATATCAATATTAATTAATAATTGTTAACTTCTGTTAATTAGATCTTACATGCATATTGTTGCTTCATCATCTGATCGTTATTAGCTTTTTTTTGATGTTTTACTCTATTACTTTAATAATCTGCTTTTTGCGTTTTGATTCATTTTACATAGATTTAACGAGTCTTCAACTTAGATGTGTACTAAAAAATTATATCAAAATTTTATAATGTGTGATCTGTGAAAATTTTTTTTGAAACTCAAATGTTTGGACAATTGTTTTGTTGAAATTTTGTGAAACAAAAATAAAAATAGGTTAAAAATAGCTTTTAATTGTATTATTTCCTTAAATTTTGTAACCAAAAATATATTTTTTTTTATAAATTTTTGACAGCTTGAAGTTGAATTTTATAACGGCAGTGGCACTTGATAATCAATCATCACACTTATTTTTGTAACTGAAATGTTATTAAAAAACTGTTTAACAATTCATGATTACGATTTTGTTTATAATGGTTTATTAAAAAAACGATTTATAAGAAGCTTCATTATAGTTTGTTTATAAACACACACCACACACACACACACACGCACGCACACACAAAATTTATAATCATTTTCTTGTTCATAACTGCTTTTAATTCATTTTATGTTTTAATTTAATAAAGTTTTAAAACACACAAAACGACAAAATACCTGAAAGATGTTTCATATTTGTATTTTTATTTCTTGAATTCACAATTTCAAATGAATTTGAGCAATCAAAATTCACAATGTAATTCGTCAATTGTAGAACAACAAATATTATAAGTTATTAAACATTCGCAATTCACAATTCGTTTATTTATCAAACCAGTAAAGATTAACCATAATTATATTACTATGATTGTTAATTATTATAAATGATATAGTTATTTATATTGCTATCAGACGTATTTTATTTCCCACTGTTGGCTGAAACCTCCATCGTACCCGCTGCAACTTAGCTCGGCGCCTTTGGCTGTACTCTTCTTCATGGTATCAAGATACCATCCTGATATAATAGTACGATGGGATATGATATAAAACTATAATTAATGACTTCAACTAGTTAAATATGAATAATTATGAATAATAACGTTATAATTATTATTTAGTAAATGTAATTAATTAAAAGGACCTTTCTTGTTGACGATGTAGCTCCCTTGTATTGACCATTGACCCCTGGGATCGTCAAACTTTTTCGAAGTTTTCAACGGCTGATGTGTATCTACATTGAAGTTACTAGAACTGTTATTTACTTAATTAATTACCTATTAATTTATAAGTAGCAGTAATCCTAATTAACTAATTGATCAACTAATTGAATCTATAACTTGAAACTCCCCCCCCCCTAAAACATTTTCGATAGTGTTAAAGTAAATTTAAAAAAATCGTCTTTACCATCAGCATACAGAGTCAACCTGGAGAGATAACTCCGAATGTAGCCGTCTTTATCAACGTACCAAAGCTGATTTCTGTTGTGTCTTCTCTTGGATTCGTATAAAATGACGCCAACGTTTTCAGTTTTTTTGTTACCTTCAATGTCTAAAACGTGCTGACTGGATCTGCACACTATCTGGAACCGCTTCTTCGTCCTATTTTTTTTGGTGAAAAAAATTAGTGCTATTGGTGTTGGGCCGATTGCGTGTTATAAATGTTGTTTTTTAGTGTCAGGTCTCAAACGCAAGAGATTCTCGCGTATCAAATACAATGTGTGTGTGTGTGTGTGTATGGTATAATTCGTTATAATTAGGTTACGATAATCAATTACCATTAATATTATAATTTAATATAATACAAACTGTTCATCGTCAGATGAAGATGAAGACGACGATGATGGCATTATGTTTGGTTACGCTGGTTTATACCTGAAAGAAACTTTGCTCGGCTCGAGGCTTTTATATTAGGCTCTATCATTAATTATAAAACCAATAATTGTTATTATTTATGTTGTTTTAATATAATTAAATAATTATTTTTGTTATTACTTGTTATTATGAATAGTTTTATCTTAAAAGAGAAGAGGTCCTTCTAGATTAGGCAAAGTAATTCATTATTGACCTCATCAAATCACTACACATAATATTACCTGAGCAGAAAGGAAAAGTAATAAAATATTTATGGCATAATAATAATAATATAATTATGGCATAATAATAATATAATTATGGCATAAAAAATGTAGCAATTGATCGCTATAATGACAATAAGAATAATAATGTTGTTCACATTTTTATTACTAAGTTAAATATCATCAGTCAACAGTTCTTGATCTTTCTCTCTCTTTCTCTCTCTTCTTCTATGTCTCTCTTTCTCTCTCTTTTTTTCTCACACTCGCTCTCTCACATACACACACGTGCATACACATACAATGGAACACACACAAATCCTCTCAATCAATCAGACAAACAAATGACCATAGAAAAAACGAATCCTTATATCTCTCTGTTTTCGCGCACACACAAACACACACATATGCGCGCGCGCACATATACACATACATCACACACACTTATACATGCTCACACACACACAACAAAAGGGACACACACACACACAAAGACAGTAAAAGGGACACACATACACCCACACAACCCACACGAATTCTCACACAGACACACAGCATAGAGGTAATGTAAACAAATTATAAAGTTATTAGTTGTTTCTTCATAACAGTTCACTTATTTATTAACAGTTTATTTCAAAAAATTAACTTATTATTAAAATTTTAACTAATTTATCAAGTAAATACATTAAAATAAAATTTATATACGTCATTTTTGAAATATAGTCATATATATTACTGACATTTAAAACGAAAGAAATTTAACAAGGTTCTATTGTTATATTAACCTTTTGTATTTCGTTATCAATGGAAGTTTTAATAATTGATAACCCACTCAACTACTGCTGAAGTGACATCAATTAAAATTTTTATTAATGTTAAACTGAAATTTCTTAAATATAAAAATTCAGGACTTATTTATAATACAAATGTTTGCACGAATTTTTATTTAAAATGTAAATTATTTTTGGATTATATAATTTTAAACTAATTTTATATTCGATATATCATTGTTTAAATATCCCAATAAAATCTTCAACTTCGTAAAAAAAACAAAATTTGTCAAAAAAATTTGAAAAATATGAAGGAAATCTTTTAGCCAATTAATTTTATTTTTTTTTATTTTTTATTTATTTATCCCAACTGGCCAGAGGGCCACAACGGACCACTTACCCAATCAGGAAGAAAAAAAAATGTTATAAAGCTAGGCAATTGGCATACAGATAAAAAAAGTCAACACAAAAAAAAACAAAACAAAAGATATCCAAAATTTCAACATCTGAAGACCACACTACACCCTAACTTTATTCACATCACGATATAATCCTTATATAAAAATAAACTTCTAAAATATTTTCAGGGCCCCAAAACAGCAGACAATAACGGCCCACAATTTCCAAATCGATCCACTAGCTCTTTCGACGAAATTTGTGGGCTTCGTGGTCATCCCAGCGTAGGGCTCTGTGTAGATGTGGATGTTGGGGTCCGGGGCAGTCCCTCCAGCTTCTTTGAATGTCCAGGTTTGATTTGCATTAGGAATATTATCGTCGGTGTCCTTAAGGGTGACTCTTCTCACTGGATCGTCGGCAGCTTGGGAAAAAAAAATATTTTTTTCATTTGGGTTTAGATGCAAAATGTAAGTTTTACGACCTTTGACTATGCATTTCTTACTATTTACCATTGTTTTTCATTACATATACACACACATGCACGCATACACACACACACACCACACGCACACAAACACACACACACTCCACACACACACACACACTCCACACATACACACACACACGAATACATACACGCACATATGCATATTTAAACTACAAAAGAGAGAGAGAGAGTGAGAGAAAGAAAGGGAGTAAGCAATACATAAATGTACATTAATATGAACAGACTTGCATAGAAGCGTATAGAACAGGAGCTACATCACAAATCAAACGCTACGCATCCATTTCATCACTATTCATTGACTTCAAAGAAAGTAGCTTCAAACTTATCAACAAACTCAAGCAAAGAGGATACAATTACCAAAAACTTAAAAAACATTTCAAAGCCATCGCAGAGCAATACACAAAGATCTCACCAAAACCCAACAACGACAACAACAACAATAACAACCCGAACAATGAAAACATAAACACCAACACAATCACCGACGGCGACACCGACACACAGACTCCTAACATCACATACGACAATGAAGAAGATGTAGAAGATAACGAACAAACCATCTACAACACCTTCATCAACGAAATTCTCACCAACTATAACGACCCAACCAAAGGCAACACGGATAACGAAAACGACACCGTAGAATCAGATAACCACAACAACAACAATACCAACAATACCAACACTTACAATAACAAGAGCACAACAGAATCT
>NW_008704170.1:1744102-1744959 GCF_000326865.2 Helobdella robusta | reverse complement strand
CTCAAAATTACATGCTCACACACATAAAACCACACCCACATAACCCAATAACCAATCACAACACTAACCTTAATAAAAACACACACACACCCACACATATAATAACTGTATATATACATGTTCTTTACCGTTACCTTTTAGTTCTGATGAAGGAGAATTCTCCGAAAATTTAACTGTTTTCTTGCAATAAAAAATAAACAAATCTACCTGTCTTATCTTATTTCTTACATTTTTCTAAATAAAACGCAACTCGAAATAATGGATACGAATTGGCTCAAACTCATTCAACAAATGGAAGCCATCAAAGCCAATGTCGACCAGTGGCACAAAACAATGGAGAACACGTTACGACTTGGATCTTTGAATCCGCTCAACTATAAACATGCACTATTGAAAAACGTACCTGCACCTACGCCTTTCCTCACACACCAGTCCACCCCAACGACTTCCACTCCTAACCTGCAACATGTCGGGCGAACGACCACGTTTCCTCGAAACTCTCCCACGACACATCAACACGCGTCTTATCACACACTTCTACCGTCGAACCATGGAATGACAAGAAGAATGCCACTGCTACCAGATCCGCCAACCACCAACCCAATAATACAACTCCATCACCCAGGAACCCATTTTAAATACAGGTCGTTACAACCCATCATCCCAGGCAACAACCACAATAAAAACAACAATACGAAGAAAAACAACATGAAACGCAACACAAACAACAACAACAACAAGAATAACAACACCAAAACCGCACAATACCATCATCATCGAATAGACAACAACAAATTTCAACAAATCAAAACAACTGCTAGACTCATCTACAAAAAAACGCAAATCACCCATCACAT
>NW_008704170.1:1699626-1741394 GCF_000326865.2 Helobdella robusta | reverse complement strand
GGCAACACCTATAACAATAACGACACCGCAGAATCAGATAACCACAACAACAACAATACCAACAATACCAACACTTACAATAACAATAGCACAACAGAATCTGATAATAGCATTACAAAAGAGGTGACAAACAACCAAGACGCCAACAACAACAACCAGAACAACTACAACGAAAACATTCTCCAAACCGGAAACAAAAACAACAACAACAAATTCATAATCGTTCGACCATACAACAGACAACTTAACTCATTCTACGAAGAAATCATCACCACTCTAATCCTACATGGATGCATCCAAAACCACAACGACATCCTACAAGCATACACAATCAACAAACCACTACACCGCATACTATTTAGGCACTGAACACATAAACACACGCCCATACTTACACATCCAACATCGCACTATTAACCATCGTTAATTAATAATAAACATAGTAGCGTAGGATGATAGAACCCAGTCATCTCGAGCCGTCGAAGCCAGACAGAAACAACAAATTAACCACCAATCAACCAACTACGACAACCACCAACCATCCAGTACCAACTATCTCAACATCAACTCGGAAGCATGATGATGTACTCAATCGTATTAAGGCTGTACTATACATTTTTACTCGTTCACACACACACACACCACACGCACACAAACACACACACACTCCACACACACACACACACACACACACACTCCACACATACACACACACGAATACATACACGCACATATGCATATTTAGATACATATAAATAATATTTTAAAAGTTGTTTGCAGTATATTAGTTTATTTAATTAGGATATAGTATCGATAATTATACAATTTTCTATAAATAACATAACATCAGCTTCTATTGACAAACATATTATGATAATTATATTATTTTAATATAACGCTATTATAAAGATCCGCGTGTTTAGTATTTATTAACATAATTAAATATTAATTACTTATTATTTACTTTTTCTCAATTTTGTAATAATAATTATTATATAATGTTACCATTTAGTGTGAAAGCTTTTTTCATGTCGATCTTCAGTCTTATAAAGCGATTTGACAGATCCAACCTTTGTTCGTTCGTTTTTCCATATACGTCTAAGACTTGCACTACTACCTGCTCATTTGCTGTTTAAGCGTCAATTGAAAATTAAATTCACTTTGTAGATTATATTTGTAAGATTGATTTAAAATAAAAAAATAACGATGTGACAAGCAATAATGATAAGATCAAAATACCGATAAAATTGGCAGAGCTAGAGCTAGAGCTAAATAGATCGAAATACTAAAAAATATTTTTTCAAATTTCAAAAATTTTTGACTAACTGCCTACCTGGATTGTAGGCCAAAACGTAGGAAGTATTTACTTTATTCCTTATCAGAGAATCGTCGACAAACCATACCCCAGTTAGGTGGTCTATTCCGTCACTTTGGCAAAGGACTGGGTTGTTTTCTCTGAGATCAAGAACGTACAGTGAACAATTGTCATAAGCATTTAATATGTAGTAGTAGTCCAACTGTTTGGGATGTGGTTTGAAATTTCGAATGAATGGCCGTCTGAATTTAATGATTAACAATAGTGAGTATAATAATACTGGTTTTATAAGATATTGACTTTATGGTTAAATAAGATTATTTCGATCATTTTAAAATACTTTGACAAGAGAGACTTACTCTGTGGATAAAATCTTGTGATGAGCATGAAACCAGGATGATTACTATTGTAAAAAATATTAGTTTTATCATCGTTAATTCTTTTGTAGTTTAAAAACTCAGCAATATGTTGGTTACACTTGACCTGTGTATATAAGCCATTAACTATTAAATGTAAATAAGAATAGACAATTACAAACATACACACAAACATTTACTTGGGACATTAATAACACATAATTATGTGTAATTATTTCATCCTATAATAATGCCAGCCTCTAGGTCTATGGTCTTCTAACGTCATGGAGCATTATTATTTTTAATCTTGCCATCCCTAAAAAAGTAAAGTAGCCTAAATAATTATGGCCGAGGTGGTGTTGCTGCAATGATTTTCAAAGGCGTGACCTGCCCGTCGGATCAATTTTAAATTTTAATGTCTTCCAAATCCGGCTCAACTTCTGCTTCGAAAGTTGAAATTAGGAATTGTTGAAAAACGCGTCGTCAAGCAGAAAATTTTGAAGCATGAACAGGATTTTGCAGAGAAATGTTTACCTGTGCAGAGTGTGTCTACTGAATGCAAACAGAAACAGGTCATCAATCACAGTTACTAATTCACTAACTTGCTTCCTCAACGGTCAAATAAGATGCGCTTCTAATAATAAAATTCCTGCAAGAAGATTATATTCAAACTGGAACTCATTTTCAAAAGTATTTTTTCTTATTTTATTTCCCTATTTTACTTTTATAAAATAATTAACAAACTAAACTAAATTATTAAACCTCTAAACTAAAACTGAACTTAGCAAACATGTTGCTGGTAAAGTATAGAATAAATAAAATTGTTTGCAAATATGTCTGAATTGCATGTTTTTGAATGAAGACCAAATAATTGAAAGCAAAGTTTTATTAAAGATGAAGTGTAAAATTGAAAAAACTTAATAAAATCAAGATGAGATTATTAAATAATTAGTTGCAAATTAAGATAATT
Organism: Helobdella robusta; assembly: GCF_000326865.2. Lineage (NCBI taxonomy): Eukaryota > Metazoa > Annelida > Clitellata > Rhynchobdellida > Glossiphoniidae > Helobdella > Helobdella robusta. Next base: position 1,738,753 of record NW_008704170.1, on the reverse strand, counting down.
TGCCAAAGTTGTCACTTATTTACTTTACTCAACAAAACAGAAAGTGACCCCAGCTACAGGTAAATCATGGCTACTGGTAAATAATCATGAAAGAAGATCCTACCATGCATCATCATCAGAAGACACCTCACCACAAGCCAGACAACAGCAAAGCAATGAAGATGTCATTAAATTCAATTCAGATGACTTCAAATTTATAGAAAATGACATTAAAAAAGTTAGTATAACTCTCTAATTTATAGCTAGACTATAATTTAAGTTACCATTTACACATTTTTTACAAATGAAATCTAATAAATGTTTTTTTCTATAATGAATCATCAATTATAATTTGTAAGAACGAGAAACAATACATAGAAACTGTGTAAATAATTAGTTATAATTTGAACATTTTCAAAAAATAAATGTAATTAAAAAAATTTTTTCCCCTTATAGTAATTACCTAATAAATCATTAAATGATTAGGAATTAGAAACAAGTACATTAGAGCTGAAGGAGATATCTCAGTATCATTTTGATGGGGCCGGTAAGTATATCCGACCGATGATATCCATTCTAATGTCTCAAGCTTGTAACAGAGATCATTCGTTAGTTTGATACGCTCCTACTTTCATTATTTATTTATTATTTAAATTATTTAAATTATTTTTATGTCTAGTCATGTTAAATATAAACAGTTTTTTCCTGAGCCTAATTTTTCAATGTTGCTATTTGTTGCCATTTTAGTGATGTTGCTTTCTATAGTTGGTTTGTTTTGTTATATGTGCTGTAGTCATCTGCACATTTGAGACAACTGAACATAAGGTAAGGATTGTTAATAGGAATGTTTGATTCAATTATAATATATGTTGTATGTACATAAATATAATGTTTAAATGAAATTCATGTACATAATTCATGCACATATAGTTACATAATTCATGTATTTATAGCTACATAATTCATGTACATATAAGTGCATAATTCATGTACTTGTGTGTACATAAATATAATGTTTAAATGTAATTCATGTATTTATATATGATTGTTATTTTAAAATAGTAAGTTGAAACTGTTTATAAACCTCCCATACAATTTAATACAGGCGTATAAACAGCAGTCAGAGAGAGGTGGCCACAATCGTCGAGATGATTCACACGGCCAGTCTCGTCCACGATGACGTCATAGATGCTTCAAACTTACGGCGAGGTAAGGAGACGGCACATCACTTGTGGGGACAGAAAAAGGTTATTTAGTTTGTCTTGGTGTAATTATTCGCGTAATAAATATTACATTGTTTAAAGTATTATTTATTGAATTTAGATACCAGATAGATATCTCAGTTTGTTTAGTTTAATTTTTATATATTATCAAAGAAATTAAGCCACAAACAAACAAATTAACAAAACATTTACCAAAATTTTTTTTAAAATATAAAATAAATCGCTAAAAAAAAATAAACTGTCCCCGCAGGCCATTTTGGCAGGAAACTACATCCTCTCAACAGCCTCTCGAAAACTTGCTCGAATAGGAAATGTCGAGGTCGTCCAGGTGCTGTCCCAGGTTCTCGAAGATCTGGTTAAAGGTGAATTTATGCAGTTGGGATCGAAAGAGAGCGACACTGAGAGGTTTAATCACTATATGAAGAAAACGTACAAGAAGACTGCCAGTCTGATTGCTAATAGTTGCAAAGCCGTTAGTAGCGTGGCTGGGTTGGTTGATTGGTTGGATGGTTGGTTGGCTAGTTGGTTGGTTGGTTGATTGATTGATTGATGTTTATTTTTTTTGTTGGTTTAGATGGTTTGATTATTTGAGATGCTTATCTATTAGCTGATTGGTTGATGGGTACTTGATCGGTTGATTGGTTGGTTAATTGATATGATACTTGACTGATTAATTACTTGAATGATTAATTACTTGACTGAATGATAATAAAATGATAACAAATGATAATTTTTAATTGAAAATTTTCAACCGGAAAGGTTGCCATATTAGCAGATGGAGACGTTGATAACATGAGGGATATAGCTTACCAGTATGGAAGAAACGTTGGCATTGCTTTCCAGGTGATGATGATAACGATGTGGATGATGATGTTTGGGTGATGGCGATGATGGTAATGACGATGGTACTGTTGGCGGTGAAGGTGACAGAGGTGGCAGAAAAAATTTGAAGATTGGGTAGATTGATGGTAGCGGTAATCATAAGAACTGATCAGAACATTCCATCATAACATAACATCGTACAACATCACCACCAAAACGTCACCAAAAAAACGTCACCACCGTCCTGCAGCTGATAGACGACTACCTAGATTTCGTAGCCAACGAATCCTCCATGGGCAAACCTGTATGTGCAGACTTACAACTAGGCCTTGCCACTGCTCCTGTTCTATACGCTTCTATGCAAGTCTGTTCATATTAATGTACATTTATGTATTGCTTACTCCCTTTCTCTCTCTCTCTCTCTCTCTCTCTCTCATTCTTTCTTTCTCTTACTATTTTTTTTATTTCCAACATTTTCTCCTCTTAGTTTCCAGAACTGAACTCGATGATCATGAGGAGGTTTTCAAGAGATGGTGATGTGCAAGAGGCTAGAAGACTCGTCATGCTAGTAAGTTGTTGATTGGTTCATTCACTCTTTCATTCACTCTTTCATTCATTCTTTTATTTTATTTCTTTATTTGTTCGTTCATTCATTCATCCCAATCACCTATCTATTTATGGTTCATTGATTACTTATTGGCTGAGTGAGTAAGTAAGTAACTGAGTGATTCGTTCATTCGTTCGTTCATTCGTTCATTCATTCATTCGTTCATTCATTCATTCATTCATTCATCTATTCACCGCAGAGTAACGGCGTTGAGTATACCAAGTTTCTGGCCAAGCAGCATTGCCAGCAGGCCATTGAGTGCGTTGAAAAGTTGGAAAATTCCGCCGCTAAAAGATCTCTCATTGACGTTACTGAAAAAATTCTTAAGAGGACTAAATAGAATACTATAACTTATTATGAATACTTATGTATAATTATTTATAATTTTGAGTAATTATGAATAATAATTTTATAAAATGTGTACAATTAAAAGGAGTGTGGGTATGGTTTGTTGTACGGATGGATGGATGGATAAGATAAGCTTTGGGTTAATAAATAAATAAATGAAGGAATGAATGATTGATTGAATTAATAAATGGTTGAATGGATTGATTGATTGTTGGATAGATATCTAGATGGATGGTTTTTTTTTATTGTAGATTGTGTCCTTGCTAATTCAATTGTTGTTTGTTTGTTTGTTCGTTCGTTTGTTATTAACTGCTGTTGTATATTTATCAATGAACGAGTTAATTTTAAAATAGATTCGATCTTTTTATTAAATGGACATTAGCTTAGTAATGTATGTGTTGTTATTTTATCTGAATATGTAGTCCTATATCTCGCAATTCACAAATAGGCAATGAATTTTTTTTTTTCTGAAATAATTCACTCAATTTAATTATTATTTTTTAATTAATTGATTAATTAAATTATAATTTTATTTTGATAATGGTAGTAATAATATTAGCGATTGTTACTGTTACTAAAAATTGTTGTATTAGATTTGTTTGTATTAGTATAATTAAGCATGCATGTAGATAGGGTTCGAAATATAGCCTGCATCTGCCAGGTTGTATTTCAATAGAATTCACTGGAAATACGATGTTATTTTCATTTATTGATTTATTTATTTATTCATTTGTTTGTTAATGAATTTTAATTTTTAATTAAGAAATAATTTGGCTTTTATAGAGCTTTAAGTTTGTATTTGGTAATTAGTTAAAGGATGTTCGTAATATTAATTAATTTAATTTTTGTACAGCATTCTGTTTGTATGCTGTCTTTCTGTGTAGGAATAACTGACATTCATTTTATGTATATGTATGTATATATTTATGTATGTGTGCGTGTGTGTTTGCGTTTGTATAATTCGATAATATTTTTGTTTGTTTCGAAAGCTGCTAATAAGTTGAAGTGATTAAAACATGCGAGAGTATAATAATCTTTATAACGTGTTTTTGAAGAATTCTCTCTTGAATGTTTCGCCAAATCCATTGAAATTCCATTTCGACAAGAATGATTGATAGATGGTCGTGTGTGTTTGTGTGTGCGTGCGTGTGTATGAGAAAGTAAGGGAATGTGTGCGTGAGTGCGTCGTGAATATGTGTAGCGAAATATAAGCTGGTATGAGGAAGACGATTTCGCTGTTGCGATATTTTTTCGACGCTGTGGCACCACTCATCGTGGGGAGGATTTAATCGAATGGTGACTTCATTTTTGGGATGAATTACGATCGCGAAATCATAGAAATAGTAAAAAAAAATTGTATTTCCAAATTTATCATTCCTTCCTCTACACTTTTATTTATTTTTATTTCTCCTTTGTTCGTCATCATCATCGTCGTCATCATAGACGCCATCATCGTCGTCGTCGTCATCATCACATCTATTCCATCCAATATTCCCGAAGCGATAATCACGACACATTATTTCTTCTGCACCTTAATGCTCTTACAAGATGCATGCATGTAGGTACGTATGTATGTACTTCATATTTTCTTGGATTGTTCGGCGTCTACATATGAACACAAACGCAAATATTTACGGATGTGTGTGTGTGTGTACGTGCGTTTGTGCGTACGTTCGTGTGTTTGCATGTAGTGTTTGGTGATCAAAATATTTGTACTATGTAGTGACAGGCAGAAAAAGAAGTAGACAGACAAGCAGACAGACAGACAAACAAGTAGACAGACAGACAAGCAGATAGAAAGATAACAAAACTGGCGGGCCCCCAATAGATCACGCCATATAAGCAAGATGTCGGCGTGACAGTCACGTGATCCGGAAGTAAATTTCGCGTCATTGGAAGAAATGCTTTTTACGAGACTCTCGCTAAATTAATCGCGTGCACGTTTGCGTCGCACTGCGTATTGTAGGCTGTATGACTGGCGAGGAATTCGCAGAAAATTTAAGAAGCAAAATGCGCAAAAAATGTTTTTTTTTATGTTTTATAAGCTGTTAGACGCAAAAAACGATCACTTGGTTGAGAACTAAAAAAAATTATGCCGTGTATGTGATGTTAAAGACATATTCGTGAATTGCTGCAAAGTACAGATTAATAACGTAGCAACAAACACTCTTTTCCTTGCTTCTTGTTTATATTTATATGAGAAATGCTATTTGTAAACAAATTTCGCTGAGTAAATGATGTTAAAGTTTACGAAAATTCACTACAAGTTGTTTAGTTAAGTTTTTTTTAATAAGTTAGGAATCATTCCAATTGACTGAAAAATGGCTGCTAAGAAAAGTCCTTTGGTAACCTATCATAATGTTTAAACATTTAATCTTCTTAAAATCGATTGATTATTCAAATTAATCATATTATATCTAAATATTAGGATATATATATATATATATATATATATATATATATATATCCAACTAATATCCAAATAAAATGTGATTATTTTTCAATGATCAGAAAGTCTTAGCGGCGCTGGTTCACAATGAAACGGAAAACTTACTACCTCTAACGTTCTACTCAATGGAAGGAATCCCGTATAGGAAGAGAGTTGAGTTGGATTTTTTTTTATTTTATTGAAAATAAAACCGTATTAAATGTTACATAATTTTTCGTTTTTTATTGTTGAATTTTCGCAATAATTTTAATAAATTTTACACATTTCCAAGTTTTTTGTTGAATTTTCTCAATATAATGATAGCAACTTACCATTGAAGGTGACACTGAAACCAAAATATCAGGGTTTGATAACTAGTTTGGTCCTATTCAAGGTAGAATTTGAAGACCACAATCCGTTCACCGTTGAAAAGTGGCTCGAAATTTTCATCATCCCAGACCCTAGCGAGGAGTTCAGCGTACTGATCAAAGGTGGAGCCATCTCCATGGATATCAGAGAAAGTGTATTGGATTACGTCATGATCAACAATCACCTCAGACTGCTGCATCTCGACACGAAGGTTCTCGAGCTGCCGAACAAGCCAAAGTCGTTAAGTCCTAATGTAGTCACCAAGCAGCCGACATCTTTCTCTAAAATAACCAACCTCTCAATGGAAACGCTGAATGCACCGAGTTTTCTCAACCTGCAGTATAATAACCAGGAGACTGGAGATTGGAAAAACACCTCAGATTTTGATGAGGAGGTAACGATTTGGAAGAATAATTTTTATAAAATTTGGTACATCGTAAATACATTCTATATTTTTTTCGTTTGTTTTAAGGCGGATAAAAAATCAAATTATCGAGTTACTATCGAAGAAAACATCAGCAGCAGCAGCAATAAAAATTACTTGCAAAACGCCAGCAGTGATATTTTTGTAGATGCTCTTTCGAAGAACAAGTATATCGAACGATACATTAAGAAGAAGGTTAGAAGTTCAAAGAATTCATCTGGAAGGAATCTCATAGAAAGTTTCTCAAACACAAAATGGGCCGACGAGGAGGTGAGGAACGCTTACAACTACATGAAAAATGAGCTAACTAGACGCCCATACAAAAACGCAATCAAGCGAGTCATGCATCACAAATTTCGACACGCCTACGAGGTTTTAGCTGACGAGCAAAGACGGTATCTGTACAAACGATTCATTTACAGCAGTTGGAAGCGCATCAAATTCACCAAATTTTTTTGTTGCACCGACAAAAAATGTTCCAGACAGTTTCACAGCTTATTCTTTATTATTATGATCATAAACGTAGTCGCTCAGATCTATTTTTTTGCCGAAGCATCAAAGAAGAGACTGTACAATTTCACATGGAGATCAATTTTTGAAAGCACTGCAGTCCTTTTCGCCTCCCTTAACGATTTCTTGCTGTCCTCTACAGCGGACTACCCTTACGAAGAGAAAATAATGTGCTGCGTGTATCCGGAATGCAATTGCTTCTTTTTGAATCCGCCCACCTTCATCCCATTCCTCTTCATAAGCCTCTTGTTCGACCTCCTGTGCGGAACGGGAATGTCGCTGGTGACGGTCGACTTGTACGACGTGCTCGACAACAAGTACCGATTGCCACTCATCCTCGTCGACGCGATTTGCTCCACTCTCATGATCACGCTCATCGGCGTCATTAATGATTTAAAAAAGAAGATAGTGGCCGAAGCATTCCTCGGCCGACTCTATCCCAGCATAACTTTGTGCATCGCCGTTTTTAGAAATTTAACTGAAACAATGGTCTCCGTCGTTGCGTTCGGAGCTTTCGGTGGCACAATTTGTGGATTAATAAAAAGCAAAATTAATCTGGAAGAAACTGGTCTGGATGAATTTTTTTTTTACTACTTCCAAATGTCGAACGCTTCTCTGAAAATCGTGAAAATGTTTGCATCGGCCATCAGAGGCCTGTGCCGTCAGCTCGGTCACGTCATAAAAAGGACGATGGAAACAAGATATGAACGCGAACTGCCTGCATTCAGCCAAATACAGCTAAGGAAGCGCACAAGTTTGGTCGAAAAAACAGATGAATTAACTCGCCTGCGTGACAATTCAATCGATCGAACTGCAGTTGTAAGACCGGTGATCATTAACATAGCCGGACCCCACTATGCCGACCACAAAAGTTTGAACACTGCCGGGAGCAACAGCAGCGAACGAGTTGACAACGAAACAACTGACCTGATTGATGATGAGGATTGGATGTTCTATGAAGAGGGTGACCATAATGAAGATGAAAATGTTACCTCACCAGCGTCTGAAAACACAAACGCAAATAAACTCGTAGAAGGTTCAAAGTTAAACAGCTACTACGTCTCAAAAGATGATTTCAATTTTATCACATTCGACAACAAGAGCGGGTTTTTAACGGTAGTCATCGTAAGCGGCGAAGAGATGGCTAGGCCGATAGTTTTAGAAGATTTGGAATCGATAACGATACCGAAGAGCATCAACAACGTGAAGTTACACTTTCGGACGTTGAGAATCATTCCGCACTGCGTTCCATACTTTTGCAAATGTCCTTGCAATCTGAATCGGCCGATCTGCAACGGCTGTCTCGGCTGTTGCTTCCGACTGAGACTAACGAACATGTTCTGCGACTGGCCCTATCACCTCTGCTGGAAAACACTGCCGGAATGGAATAGAGAGATTGACTACGGACCAAGTTGCGCTCGATGCTTGAAGCGTTTCAATATATTCTGCTGTATATATCCTGGTAGGGGTTATGAGGTGAAACATACGAGTCAGAGGGTGTATGTTGTCCATACTCTCTGCACCAAGCGGAGTCTGATCGAAGAGAGGGATATATTCGAGGAGGTCATTGTGGTGTGATGGAAGCTTTTGGGCTGCTTTTCCGGTCTCTTGGAGTTATGAAAAAAAAATGTTTAGAAAAGTTTTATCACTAATTAGGAGATATTTATGAAACATTTTTTTTAATGAACTAAACGTTACATTCATAATTTTTTAAAGAAATTTGTAAATAGTTAAATGTAGTTTATTATTAATTAAGTAAAATAATTTAACAATCGTTTATTTTAATAAAAATATAAATAAATAAAATAAATAAATAAAATTTTGACAAAAATGCTTAAAAAAAGAACCAAACGCGGCAGGGCATCGATGTTTTCAATCAGTGGGCCGGATTAAAAATTTAATTGAAAGGGAGAAATGAAATTTGTGAAAAACATTCAGAAAACAAACAAACATTGAAGAATAACAACAATTTCTCTCTCTCTCTCTCTCTCTCTCTCTTTCTCTCTCTAAAGGCGTATTACGACTGACGTACGTATGTTTTCATAATGACTTGACCTGGAGACTAAAGGAAAATAATTGGTCGGCATATTTGTGTGGTGTGATCAGGTGAATGATTGTGAAAGATGGAAAGAAATAAAATAAAGATAGATAGATAGATAGATAGAGAGAGAGAGGGAAAGAGAGAGAGAGAGAGAAAAAAAGAGAGAGAAAGAGAAGGAGAGAGGAGAGAGAAAATCAAAAACAAGAAAGATAAAATAAAGAGAAAGAGGAAAAAAATGTTTTTGTAATTATTTCATCATTAATATACTCTACACAGAAATAAACATAATACTATTAAACGACCAAAAATTTATTGCTTTCGGTTTCATTTCTAGCTTGACGCAGTTGACGTTCGCGTAAATACCAGAGAACCAGAAACGTTCTCACTCTTAATTCTGGCAGAATCGGGGCAAACGTTTTATCGGTCCTTAAGATGTTACACTCGATATTCGGATCGTAGGTGCGAGTACATCGCCTGAAATGATGGATGTAAGCGATGTCTGTTGAGATCTCAAAAGATTTTAGTAAGTTGACGGCGTTTGTCTTTGTTTGAGAGACGTTTTTGTGTTGGTATGCCGTGTCGTTAATATACAATTCCATTGTTTCGTTGTTTAACTTTCTTTTGATCTGTATTATTTTGTTAACGTGATGAATACCCATTTCGAGGACAAACTTCGGGCTGACGATCACTTTTGTCCGGACGCGACTAAAAATTTTAACTCTAAGGTCGGATTCCAGGTTGTAGCCATGCAAGCTGCTGTCGACGAGCTGATGTATGAAGGCACTCGCTAAATAAAACACCACGCATTTCGATCTCAAAAACGTTAATCCTAAAAATTCTCCCAAATCGTCGGTGTTGTTATTAATATTAATAGCGGGAGAAGTAGCAGCAGTGCCATTCGTTGTACAATGCGTGCTATTCTCCAAGCGTGAAATCATGTCATCCCAGCTTGCACTCGCCACTGGAATGATAAACTCATCTATATCTACAAATGCCAAGTACTCAAATTTATACATGAATCTGTAGAGACAATCGTTAGCGGCTAGCAACTGACCATTGGACCAAATGTTGAAATTAGTTTGTGGTAGGTTCCACGGTATGAGAGTGCAAATGCCTACCTCTTTATAATAATCTAACGCGTCTTTTAATTCATCTGGCAACTGTAATTTAGTAATAATTAATTACTAAATGAAATTATTGTAAATGTGAAAATGTGTATTGATTTATATGTATTTCAAGCAAATGAACCAACGTCTGGCTTGATGTACATAATGAAGTGATCAACTCCTAACAAGAGATGAGTCTCAATGAAATCGATCAATTTAGATGCTGTTAGAGTCTTCTTGTGAACTGGCGGGACGCAGATACCGAAGTGGTATTTGGCAGACGAAAACATTTGATGACGTCGTCTGCTTGATATCCTGACGTATTCGACGTAAAACGATTTAGTGTAGCGTCGTTTCGTTACTTTTCTCATTTTCAGTAATTTTTTGTCAGTTTTGTGCTTCGTAAATGAGCTCGAAGCATTTGACGGAATTACTTTTTGAATACTTTTACTCATAAAATAAACTCCAGAGCTGTTTCTATGAGTTTTAGCGACAATAATTTCACTTATTTCTTCCGGAATGACTGTTTTGCTTCGTGTTTTTTCACTCTGACTATCATTAACCTCACTAACTCGCTCAGTGCCGTAGATAAGCGTTACGTATTTAGGTATGTAACCAAATTTGAAGGATGCGCTCATAGTAGTATGGTTAAAATTGTTTGGCAGAGGGCATGTTATTATATAGCCACCGAACTCTTTTTTGTGATTTTCACACATCTCGTATATATCTCCTTCTACTAATTTGGCTAGATCGTTTAGGACTTTGTCATCTTTGAAAAATAAAAAATAAATATATGTAATTTAAAATTTCTTTATTATAATTAAGACGTAATTTTTGCAGTTAATTCAATTTTTAAAAGTCTTATTTCAACAGAGAAAACAACTGATAAAACAAACTGTAAATACATTACGTGAATATAACTAGCTCAAAAACTACGTTTTAAACGATTACAAATAAATAAAAACCTCACCGATGGCAAAGTTTGACACTGGCTCGTCACTATAATGACAATAAACTGCCTGCATGGCCTGCTTGACCTCCATCAGAGCAATCACTCTAACGTATCCTAATAACTCCTCCCTAGAATTCACATCGACGTGATTGAGTCCAGCACTAGCAAACATGTTGATTTTAAGGCTAGGGTCATTATTAATAGACTCGACTCTGTCATCAAAGTATGCGCTGAATATGAAATGTTTGCCGAATGGTTTAAATTCATTTTCATATTTTTCGTAAAATCTGAAATCATTTGTATAATTATCAGTATGCGAGGTTTGATGATCATCGTTGTAATTGATACGAAGATGGTTTTTTGCCTGTTTTCGTTTTAACGAACGCAGTTTGTAGTCGTCTTTCATTAGGAATGATTTCACTTGGTTGATGAAAAGATCAGGGGAGTGCTGGCTTGGAGGGAGTTGCGATCCGAAGTTGTCGGGATCGCATTCTGATCGTTGCGTCTGCGTCTGGATTGGCACGCTGCAGATGTTTAGGAATGTGAGTTTTGCGTGTAAGACGACGACCCCGGCGAAGAATGATGTCAGGATGGACGCGAAACAAATCTTGTAGCATATTTTAATCTTTATTATCTTTGCTCTCATTTTGCTCCCTCTCTCTCTCTCTCGCCTTCTCTCTTTCTCTCTCTTTCTATATATATATAGATATATATAACAAAAGTTTTATTTGAATTTAATTAGTTTTAGTCAATTAATTTAAAAATTAATTAATATGTTCATCGACATATTTACAAAAATTTATTTTAAACAGTTACAAATTTACCAAAAATTATTAATGTGTCAAAAAAAAATATAAAAATAATTTGCTTATAATTTGTATATATATATATATATATATAATGATCACAACAAAATATCAATAATAATAAAATAATTTTACTTCAAACTAATAACCGAAAGATGATTTTGAGAAATGGAAATCACAGGAAAAAGTGTCAAAACGTAAAATTTCAGAGCACAAGTGTTCATTATATGAGATCCCATGAAATATTGTGGGTGTATATACATATATATATATATATATATATATAATAATATATATATATATAATATATACATATATATATATAAATACATATATATTTGTATCATTATATATATATATATATGTATATATGTATGTATATATGTATCACTTCATATTATATGTCAATGGTTTCATTACGTAGTGTAGTTTTATATGTATGTGTGAATGTATTTATGGATTAAGGGATGTGTGTGTCTGTGTTGTATGTGTGTGTGTGTGTGTATGTGTGTGTGAGAGAGAGAGAGAGAGAAAGAGAGGGAGAGAAAGAGTGTGTGTGTGTTATTATTTTTATCACATTTTGATTGGTTGCTACCAAAGCTATGTACTTTTGATAAGATGGGGGTAATGTTATATCCGCCGGAATTGCCTGTGTACGTGTGTGTGTGTGTGTGTGTGTGTGTGCATCGAGAAAGTTGTGGCGTGTATGTTATATTTGGGCAAATCATATTCACTGCTCAGTGGCAAATGCATTCATAGGAATTATGACCTTTAAATTCATGTCACGATCTACATGTGGATATGTGTTTGTGTGTATGTGTTTGTATTACATGTGTGCATGTGTTTGTGTGTATGCGTTTGTATTAAATGTGTGTATGTGTTTGTGTGTATGTGTTTGTATAGATCTGTGTTCGTTTCTGTATGCTTTAGTGCTTTCTACATATCGATAGGATTGTGTGTTTGGCTCTTTATCTCTTTATATTTGTTTGTTAAATAGCACGTTTTGTTTTTGTTTTTATCTATATGCATTTAAGCATATGTGTGTGTGTGTGTTTGTGTGTGTTGTGTGTTTGTGCAACAACTACCAAAACCACAGAGCGCCTGCTTATTTATGTTAAATTCTCTATATACCGGCTGTTGCAGATTGCTACGGGGAAATCAAAATAGTTAAAAACACTCGAAACACACACGCGCACACACACACGCGCACACACTTTCATTTAATACTTTTTCTTTACATAATTCAATCATTCAATGAATTATTCATTCATTCATTTATTCATTCATACATTTCTTTATTCTTTCTTACTTTCATGCACTCTCGCAATCCAATAAACATGCGAATATTTTTACGCGTCATAATATGCTTATAAAACAGAAGATGCAAATTTTTGTATGTATGTATGTATGTATGTATGTATGTATGTATGTATGTATGTATGTATGTATGTATGTATGTATGTGTGTATGTATGTATGTATGCATGTATGTACGTATGTATAAGATGATTTGTTGACGTATAATCGTCTCCATGGTAACCGCAATATGATGATGAACAATTTAATGGTGATTAAGATGGTGGCCATGATGACGATGAAGATGACGTCATTATTGCTTTACGTTTATAAGGCCTGCAAGGGAAGATAAGGCGATTGTACAGCATTATGAAGATGTTCTTTGTAATGATGATGACGACGACAACGTTGATGGCGAAGATGGTGACGATGAATATGATGTCGTTGTTGTTGTTTTAGTTGATGACGACGACGACGATGTTGTTGGTGATGTTAAACCAATCAGCCAATCAACCAAGCGACAAATCAGCCAACCAACTCATCCAACATACCTACCTACCTACCTCCAGGCCGCCATTAATATTTCCCAATCAGGAAATGACGTCATCACAATTCTAGCGTGACTGTCTGTCCTTCTCTTTCTTTCTTTATTTTCCTCTCTTCTTATTCTCTCTCTTGTTCTTTGTTTCATTTTTCTCTCTCTCTTTTTGTATCTCTCTTTCTCCTTTTAGCTCTATCATTTTTCTTCAATCTTTTTCGTTCTTTCTTTTCTCTCTCTCTTTCTCTCTTTTTCCATTTTTGGTTCAAGTATGTATGTCACCTCTATCTGTCTGCCGGACAATTTCTTCTTTATCAACTGAAATGTCGGCGTTTCAGCTGCTGCTGCAGTTGTTGCCGTCGCTTCAACAGCAGCAACTACAACAACAAAATGATTGTGATGATAGTAAATGGAAATTAGCCAGTAGCTACATAAACAAAAACAAAAGCGAAATAAACATGGCCAACAACAACACGTCAAAACAACGACATCTCAATATAAACAACAATATTAATACAGTTTACAATCTTTATTTTCATAATCAAATTTGAAATAAAAGAATATATTTCAAGCAGATATATGTGTACAACACGGTACGAGACGAGACGACACATTACAATACAATACAATGAAATACAATAAAATACAATACAATGAAACACAATACAATACAATACAATACAATACAATACAATACAATACAATACAAATTAATAATTAAAAGCAGATCATAATTTAATCAACGTCACAGATGTTATCTTTATTTTGATACGCTATCGTTTGATTGATGAATTAATCAATTAGTCAGTTTATCAAATGAAGCGCTAGATGATGGTGTTTCAATTTAAAAGCAGTCGACTTCCGCCGACAAACTTTCATTTTTCGATCCGGAAACAGAAGTGGTCAGGGCACCGGAAATGGAAGTGATGAATCCGGAGTCGTTGGTAACTGATGTATGTTTGATGGATGTGTTGTATATGTGGCTGTCGTCGTTGTTGTTGATTTTGTTGCTGTTGCTGTTGTTGTTGTTGATGCTGCTATTGTTGCTTATTTTGTTGAAATATGATGGCGTAATTATAGTTGAAATTGTTTTTTGCTGAAATCTTACGTTGTTGTTGTTTGGTTTTTGTTGTTGCTGCAACGAATATTTGACGATAGACTGATTGTTGTTGATGTTTTTGTTGATGTTGATGTTGTTTTTGTTGATGTTGTTGTTGTTAATATAATTGTTGATGCTGATGTTGTTGTTGGCGTCAATGTCAATGCTTACGTCATCATCGTTAATTATATTATTATTATTATTATTATTATTAATGTTGTTGCTATTGTTGGTGTCGTTGTTGTAGCTACAGCCATCACTAACAGTGATGTCATCATTGTTATTACTACTACTGATTGTTTTGTTCTTATCATTTTTATTATTATTAATGTTATTATTATTATTATTGTTGTTTAATTTATTAGAATGACGTAATGGAGGTTTTTGGCGGTTCAAGATGGCTTCCATACTTCCGGGCTCTCTTAAAAAGAGCGCCATATTTTTTCGCGTCACGTGTTTCCGTTCCGCCATCTTTATTTCTTTTTCTATGTTTTCCAATCTCTGCTGGTAATGCGTGTAGCGTATTTTGGCGTTGGAATTCATGTGTAAATTATTATTATTATTATTATTATTACTATTATTATTATTATTACCGATAACGTAATTTCCGTAATTTATTTTACTCTGTTGCAGTTGTTGAAGGAGATGATGATGATGATGATGACCACAACGACGACGATGATGATGACCGTTAGAGTTATGACCAAGTGAATGAGTGAAGGAATGGGCATCATCTTGAATGAATGGATGCGGCAGACGATGCGACTGGCGATGACGACGACAATGATGATGAAAAAGATGATGATGATTATTATTGATATAGTGTGGCTGCTGTTGATGAGATGCAGGATGATGATGACGATGATGATGTTGAATGAAGGAATGACGATATGGGATAAGTAAATTATTATTATTATTATCACCATTATTATTATTTTTACTATTCGTCAAATAGCGTCTGCCCTTGTATAGCTCATGATGACGACGATTAAGTTCCTGGCTGGAAAAATCGTCATCATCATCGTCATCATCTTCGTCATCACCATAATTATTATTTTTATTATTATTATAATTATTTTTAATATTGTGATGGTACGCTGGAGATAGCATGTTATTTTTTACGAAGGGGTTTGTGGGGTGATAACGATGACGATGATAATTATTATTTATAATATTATTACTATAATTATTATTATTATTGTTGTTGTTGTTGTAATTGTTGTTGTGGTTGTTGTTTACGTATCTGGCACAATGGTTGTTGTTGATACCTAGCTTAACGTCATTTTCAAAATCGCTTACGTAAAATTTTTTGCTGTCGTCATCATCATCTTCATCATCAATGTTACCACCATCATTATCATCGTTATCATCATTATTACCACCACCATCATCATCGTTATCATCATTACTACCACCATCATCATCATCGTTATCGTGATCGAATGAATTTTGATCGGCCAAACTAATCTCATTATTGAAACGCGCTGGCGATCCAGCAGAACTCAGAAGTTGACGACTATCACGAATACGCCGAGGATTTTGATAATGACGGTCTCTATTTTCTTTGTCATCATCACCACCATCATCACCATTACTATCATCATCATCGCCGTCGTCATTTCTATAAGCATCATCATCATCATTACCACGTGACTTGGTATGATTGAGTGTGCTTGTTAAGTGTGGTCGTTTATCATTGAAACAAAGGCTATTACTACCATCATTATCATCGTCACCGTTTTTTATTTCATCATCATCATTATCATTATCATCATCACCATCTTTATCATTATCAGTATCTTTGATTGAGACCTCGTTTTCTCGGCGGACGAACGAACAGAGAGAACATGAACATGTTTGCACATCATGCTGTTCATCATTACTGTGAACCGGAATTTTAGAACCAACATGGCTGCTACTATTTCCGGTTGCCGTGGCGTATTTCCGGGTTTTGTTGTTATTTATGTTGTTATTGTTTATGTTGTTGATGATGTTTTTGTTGACGTTGTTACTGGGATAGTAAACTTTGCTACGATATGTTGACGAACTGGAATTGCTGAACCGGGATGAGTTAACATGGCGATAGTTAATGTTATTGCTGCTATTATTATTGTTATTATTATTATTATTATTGTTGTTGTCGTTGTTGTTGTGGGTTTTTGCATGCTTGGAATTATTAAGAGTTAAATTAAAAACAGCGCTGTTTCCATTACTCGTGCTATACGTGTTGCAGTTTGAACTACTAATAGTATTATTATGGTTATTATTATTATTGTTATTATTATTGTAATTGTTGTTACTGTTGTTGTTGTTGTTGTTGAGGTAGTTGTTGATGAAATCTCTGCCTTGCACAAGTAGCTGCATCTGATGTTGTTTACTTTGGTTGATATAATAGCGGCCCAGCAATATGCGGATCATTTTTGGAGAATTCTGGCGGTAGATTATTAACGATAATGATGGTTATCGTTATCATAATCATCATCACTATTACCACTATCAGGAGCAGTGGTCGCAGCAGCTACAACAGCTGCAGCAGCAGCAATAACGACAGCCGCATCATCGTCATCAACAACAACAACAAAATTCTAATAATCACAATTTTTACCAGCAATAAAACCATCAATATTATCATTATATTATCTTAAATAACATCATCATAACCATCACCAACATCATCATAATCATCACCAACATCATCATAATCATCACCAACATCATCATAATCATCACCAACATCATCATAATCATCACCAACATCGTCATAATCATCACCAACATCATCATAACCATCACCAACATCGTCATAACCATCACCAGCATCATCGTCATCATCACCTCGTCTTTCAAATGAGCCAATTTTTTCCTGAAAACTTCGAGAGCTTCTTCATTGGAAAGCGTTTCCAAATCATCTTCGTCGACTTGTAGCAGGCGGTCGCCTATTAATTAACATAATTTATTGAGATTAATTTAATTAAATAATCAGTATGGCAATTAATATTCATAAACTTATTAATATTGATAAGCCAATAAACATTAATGAGTCGACTTAAACAAGGTTTTTTGCAATAACCTTTGCTGAATACGTTGTATTGCTCCGCTTTGCCCCCATGCTTAATTACTCCTATGTAAATTCCAGAATCTTTTGTTAGTGTTGGCGTAGTAGTTGTTGTTGTTGGTATTGTTGTTGAGGTTATTTGTGGCGACACTGTTGCTAATGTTGTCGTTGTTTCGATGCAATTGTCATAGAGTTTCGTCGTCTGGCCTACTACGGTTATACCCAAGTTTGCTGGCTGATCTGCCGTATGAATGTGATGTGCCGATTACAATTAGTAATGAAAGATTTCGTTTACTAATTATTGATAAATTAAATGTATTGAAACTATTGAAGAAATATTTCGTAACTATGTTTTGATTACATATGAAAGTATTTAGTTTATTGATCAAACGCCAACCGTTGTAATCGTCAGAGTAGACGACGGTAACGATGACGATTTCGATTAGAACCTCGCCGTAATCGTAAAACCGACTCGGTTTACCGAAACAAACTTTCATACTTGCATCGGCATTACGACATTCGAATTTCCTGATCGGTTTTTTGGTCGGTTTGGTCGGTATTATGTTTTGTTTCTTATTATCCTCCCACTGGTCGAGGTTGAATGTTATGCGGAGGTGTTCAACGACGCTACTCAACGAGCTGTCGTCGTATTTTGTCGCGGTGCTGTTGTGAAACATGTTGCCGGTTGTTTTTTGAACATTTTCAACAAATTTGCCAAAATTTACAGTCGATGTTTTGTTTTTATTGGTTGCACTGTTGTTGCTCTGGTGGTTGCGTATTTTGTAGTTTTCCACCATGCTGAGATGTTTATTGCGGTGTGAGTCTGCCTCAATTTCTTGTCTCGCAACAAGAGTTTCTAAATATTTACGTGAAGCTTTTTCGTTGATGTTTGATTTGATGTTATGGACGTACGCTGTTGTCGGTCTTTTGTTGTTGTTGCAATTAACTGAGGAAGGAATGTTGTTGTTGTTGTTGCAGCTCGGGGAAACCCAGGGGTCATCTTCATCGTAAGTGTCGTTGTTGGAAGATTTGGAGAAGTCTTCACCCTCTCCATCATCATCGTCGTCGTCTTCATAATCATCACCGTCATCTGTTTTTTTATTCTCGACCGTAATCAAATCGCACGCCTTGTTCAATTTTTTTAAATCTTTCTCCCCACGAATGAAAGACCGTTTGTGGCCGCGACAGTTACTTCGCAGGCTACTTCTAGTTGTCGTTCTTCTAGCTAGATTGTTGCGGCGACAGTTGCTTAGGCGACAACTTCCAGTGACGTCATTGTTAGCCGACAACTGTTCTAACCAGTTGAGCGTGTGTGCTAGTTTAGCTTCAGAGGCTGCTCTCCGTTCTTTGGCCCGCTATCGAATTAACGAATTAACAAACATTACTGAAATATTATTAATGCATGAACCAACGGGATATTCTTTCACTAAAACAACCATTCTTTCTTCTGAAATTTAATTTTTTTTGCGAAATACTGCCATCCACTCAACTCAATATAAAATTATTCATCAAGCAAGAGCAGATCTAAACTCGCTAACCTCAAACGGACCGACCAGTGCATCGTACTTGCTCATCTCACAATTCATCGCAGAAGAATTCCCTGCTTTCGACGTTCCATTCATTAAACTATCTCCGACCGAATGAATTTGACCTCTTGACCCCACCCCATTAATTTTTGACCTACTTTTATTTGATTTGGCGTTGGAATCGAGGTGCAGACAGTGCCTGAGGCAGTCCAGAGGGTCTTGTCTACTCGAACGCTTACTCCGAATGCTGTTTCTAACAGCTGACCGTGTTAATGTTGCTGATTTTGTTGCTGCTGTTGTTGGTTTGGACACTGCTGTTGAAGCTTTTGTTGGTGATTTTGAGGTTACCGTTACAGGAATCGTTATAGTTGATGAGGTTGAAAGGGATTTGCTTTTTATTTTCGCGTTCATATTTGGTCCGTCTGACTTTGCGCTATATCACCAATTTTGGATAGTGGACGGATATACTGATTAGAAAGCAGAGTTTTGTTAATGTTACGTTAGTTTCGGTCTTAAAATTGTCGATACTTTTCGAGTTGTCGACAATGGAATTTATTTTTTAGTTACAGAATCATCTATTTACAATTAAGTAATTAAATTTCACGAATTTGTTCACGATTTTCTCATGATAATTGAAAACTTTTCAATATTTACATCTAGTTTACTACGGAACTTTCAAGAAACATTTCAAAAATAAACCACTATCAACATAAATAATTATAAAAATAAATAAATACGTCTTTTTCAGACAAACTATGAGTATTTATATACATACACATATAAAATTTGTTATTACAAAACCCTGCTAGTTAATTAAAAACACGCTACCGATAAAATTATCAAATTTTAGCCTGCTAGTGCATATATCGGGGTGAAAGCGTTACTAATTTGCTTATGTTTGTATGTACTGTATATATGTTTGTATGTACGTGTGTGTATGTATGTATGTGTATGTATGCATGTTTGTATGTACGCAAATTTGTATGTTTATACATTTACTTATTATTATAATAGATCAATTATTATCAATCTTATTATTTTTTTTATAAAATCTTTATTTTAAAAAAGCTATAAAAAGACACACACATACACGTGTGTGTGTTAAGATTTACTTCTATACTACCTAATTCAATAATAATAATAATAACAATAATAATAATAATAGTAATAGTAACGCAGGATTGCCAAACTATACGTAGATATCCAGGAACAACAATAATAAAAACAACTCGCTAAAAAAATAATAAAAGGCAGTACTAATTGAATCCAAAATAAGTATACAAAGAGACAGTCGAGTGTTACATTCACTTGTTGGGTGTCAGTTAGTCATACTGGAAGTACACATAACGACATATGGACGCGATTAAAAGACGTATTTTTATGTAGAAACCATATACATATATATATTGCTACGAGATACATGCAACTATAGGAATATACGCATACAGACACACACACAGACACAGACACACACACACAACACACACGATGTAAACAGTCTTGTTTGTACACAAATTGTCATTGGTACAGTTAGCAGATAGATTTATAATGATGAAATAGTTGCCATAATTATAATTTACTTTAAAGAACAACTTAATCATAGTCAAAAAAAAGTATAGTCATTATTATTATCATCATCATCGTCGTCGTCGTCATCATTTTCCTCAGCCCCATTTATAGACGTTGACTTCTTTGTCGTTGAGTACGGCAAGCATGTAGGGCTTGTTGCTTATGTCATCCGTCACGGGACAAATGTCGATGACGTCATCGCTGGTTGCTGGAATGCTCTGCTGCTTCAGACCGTTGCTGCTGTTCCAGATTTCAACCTGCGTTGTTTGTTTACCATGTAGTCTTAATTCACTTTTCGGCTGGTAGTGTCAAAACAGCAAACAACAGAATATCAAAAATCAATCAATTAATCAATCATTCATTCAATCAACCATTCAATCAATCATTCAATCACTCAAGCAAGCAGCAAACAACCAGCAGCGGCAGCTAGCTAACCACTAGACAGCTAACATCCAGCTAAACCGCTAGCAAACAAATAAACAGACAAACAGACAGACAGACAGACAGACAGAGAGACAGACAAACAAACCGATTTATTAGACTCATTCCCGGCACAGATGAGCAACATCTCCAATCCATGATCAGGGTGTAGCATGAGACGACTCCTTAGCAACCTCTTCTGCGACGGACTGCCATGAAATGTCTGAATGTTGTTGCAGTGCACTGTCGACGTGAAGAGCTGCTGCTGCTGGGTGTCACTGCTTGTTGCTGTTGCTGCCGTCGTCGTGGATGGACTGAATGAGAGGCTGTATAGCTGTGAAAGAATGAAAAATATGTGTGAGAGAGAGAGAATGGGAGAAATAAATATTTAGATAGATAGATAGATAGATGGATGGATGGATGGATGGATGGATGGATAGATAGATAGATAGATAGATAGATAGATAGATAGATAGATAGATAGATAGATAGATAGATAGATAGATAGATAGATAGATAGATAGATAGATAGATAGATAGATAGATAGATAGAAACAAAACAAATGTACTTGATGACGACAGAATTGGTACTGAGAATTCGGCCTAAATGAAGCTAGCACGTGACCAGTTGCATTCTCTACTGATAAGCTCGATAATAAACCTTAATAATAATAATAATAATAATAATAATAATAATAATAACCTATGAATAATAATAATCTATGAATAATTAATAAAACCTATGAATAATTAATAAAACCTTCAAATGGCAGGTAAGATGGCGTAAATGTCGTATCCCTACATTCAAAGAATATACTATTGTCTAATTGGCCTGCTATCAGGCCGCCAGGTCTGCATAATTATAATAAATTATAATAAATTATGATAAATTATAATAAATTATGAAAATTTCAATTATATTGATAGTAAGAAAAATTATAAATTCATAATTTATTTACGCGGTTTAGATTACGTTAAATAGCCAGCAATTTGTTTCTGGCTATTATAGACTACTTTTATCTTATAACAAAGTTAATTATTTAATTAATCAGTCAGTCAGTCAGTTTTAATCAATCAACCAATCAACAAATCAAACACGAAACACCGATCAATCAACCAGCAAATCAACCAAACAATCAATCAATCAATTAATCAACCAACCATTCAATCAACAACCAATCAATCAATCAAACAACCAACCAATAAACCAACCAATCAATCAATCAACCTATATCGATTCCCGAATAATTTCGGCAGGTAATGCAGTGATACAACAGACTTTGAGTTTTCAGCGGATGTTAAACTGGACACCTTTAAACAAAAACATAATAATAATAACAATAATAATAATAATTATTATTATGATTGTTACGAAGATAACTATTGAAGCAACATAGCAAACAGAGAAGATGTACTGACATATTGATTGTTGAATCGCGTATCGAACATGAGTACGTTGCCATTCTGCAGGCCGGCAAAAAAGTAATTTGGCTTCTCTGCGTGCCAGCAACACGACCAAACTGGACTAAGGCACTCATAGCTGTGAAGGAAAATTGAATTTTTCAAGAACAATCATCACCATCATCATTATCAAAATAGCGCATCATCATCATCATAATCTACCTTTGAACGACTTGATTACTGTGGACATTTGTAATCTTTAAACTCTTATCCATCGAAGCAGTGAGCAGTAGAAACTTCTGG
The DNA here is from genome assembly GCF_000326865.2 of Helobdella robusta. Taxonomy (NCBI): domain Eukaryota; kingdom Metazoa; phylum Annelida; class Clitellata; order Rhynchobdellida; family Glossiphoniidae; genus Helobdella; species Helobdella robusta. The sequence goes on along the minus strand of NW_008704170.1, from coordinate 1,715,932 downwards.
CTGTTTCCACAGCCACTGCTCGCTTCACAGCCGCTGGCTTCATTTTTGCTGGTGGACTCGTTGCTGCTGCTGCTGTCGCTACTGAATGCCAGATCTCTGATCAGTTTGTTGTGGATCGGTACGTATTCGTGGCTCTTTAGATCTAATGTTCTTAGCTAGGCACATGGTGAATGAATGTTTGTGTACAAAAATGAAATCACCAAAAAAAATCAATCTTAATCTGAATGAATGAATGAATGAATCCGGTCATTCACCATGAATGAATGACCGGATGGAAGAATGAACGAAAGAATAAATGAATTAAAAATGAATGGCTGAGTGCCCGAATGAATGAATAAACCAAACAATCAAGATCCAAAACCGAAACAACTCAATCTACCAAACAACCGAAAATCCAAACCGAACAACTCAATCTACCTTTTTAATCCCAAACCCAGGAAACAAAGGATTGGGACTCTGCTGGGATATGAAGAGAGTCGACGTCTGACTGTGATAAGTCATCACCCTGCAAGAGCCAGGCTGAAAAAAAATAATAAGAAGAGTAAAGATGAAAAATGAAAAAAAATAAAATTATAGAATAAATAGAGAGAAAGAGAGAGAGAGAGAGAGAGAGAGAGAGAGAGAGAGAGAGAGAGAGAGAGAGAGAGAGAGAGAGAGAGAGTGAAAGATGTACAAAACATAATGGAGTAATGGAGCAGCCTCAATCAACCTTACATCACATTTTATAGATCTCTCAAACACGAAACAACTTTGAGATTTGGCATGATGTAACATCTGAGATGATGATGACAACGATGATGATGACGATGCTACTAATGATGATGACGTTTGTCCGGCTATTGAAGATGACGACGATGATGACTTGTTCGACATCATCATCATGATCTGAACCTGGTTCATTTGAACTGTGGTTCTGTTGCATTTTTAGGGGAAGAAGAGTTTTTTTAAAATTTAGAATTATGATAAAATAATCTTCAAATAAACGTTAAACACAATCAATCAAACAACCAGCTCGGTCAGTCAGTTAGCCAGACAGATAACCAACCAAACCAGCCCAGCCAATCAATCCCCAATTATCATCTAACTTACTTCAACTTTTCATTCTCCTCTCTCAACCTCTGGCACTCGTCAAGGGCATGCTGCATCTGCATCTTACTACGCGCCGTGTTCAGTTCTAAAACTTGCTTGGACCTCCTCTCTTCATTCAACTCAGTGATCAGACGATCCCTCTCACTTGTGTCTAGGGCCTAGGAAAACGAAAACTTCAATGCCGATTTAACTTATATAATTATAGAGTTAAATATTACATTTATTATATATATCAGCAACCCCCAATCTCGGCAACCCCCGATCTCGGGGAAAATGTCGTCTAAACGTGTGTTGTTGTTTGTTGTTTATTATTATATAATTATATTTATAGAGTTTAATATTACGTTTATTATTATATAATTATATTTATAGAGTTTAATATTACGTTTATTATTATATAATTATATTTATAGAGTTTAATATTACGTTTATTATTATATAATTATATTTATAGAGTTTATTATTATATTTATTATTATATTTATAGAGTTTAATATGTGTGACGCTATTAGGGATAAAATGTGAGGTTAACAAAGCAATCAATCAATCAATTAATCTGTGTGTGTTGAAGATATGAGTAGAATGGGAGATGAGAGTTGAGTATGAAAGTGTGCTATTAGTGAAAGGAGTAGTTTTGTCATTTAGTTGGTTGGCTTTAAGGTGTGTTAAATTGTGTGTGTGTGTGTGTGTGCAAATTGTGTGTGTGTGTGTGTGTGCGTGTGTGTGTGTATATATTTGTGCAAATGTGTATTTAAAAGAGTTCAGCTGTTATAGTTAGTTGATTTAGAAATATTTGTCTCCAACAAACAATTACAATATTACAATATATAATATTATTAATAAATAATTAATTAGTAAATTTCTGCTGGAATAAATTATATCGTTGCAAAAACCTTTAATCTCTTGGCGAATATGACTCTGATGTCTCTGGAGTGAGCTTTCGAGTTGCAGTTAGGACATTTGCCTTTCGCATTGCTGGGCAGCCATTTCTCTATACAGCTGTTTTCAAAGAGGGAGATTTAAATCATGAATGAAGAAATGAAATTAATTACTGAATAAATGAATGAATGGATGATAGAATGAATGAATGAGAAAATAAATGAATGAATGAATGAAAAAACGAACGAATCAACCAGCCAAGCAAACAAAAAGCAATCAGTTAACCAACCAGCTAATAAAATGAATGGAATAAAAAACTAACTTCTGACCAAAGAGATGACCGCACTTAAGAGAAACCAGCCTGTGAAGTCCACTGTTGGTCCACGGCTCAAAACAGATCGGACAAGACTACATTGAAAAATTTTTTAACTGCATATAAAAAAAACAGAAAAATAATGACATTAAGAAATTTCATAATAATAAAAATAACAACAACAATAATAACAACAACAATAACGACAAAGACAAACATCGCTGTCATCAATGCTGTCATCCAGTATACTCCTCTTCTTTCTTTCACTGCTCCCTTCAAATTTCTTCTTTTTATCATTGCTATTATTATTATTAATGTTGTTATTATTATTGTTTAATTTTGCTGGCGTTTTGAAATCATTCATCGATGTATCTGCCTGGCCTGCTGTTTGTTATTGCAATATTATTATTATTAATAATATTATTATTAATATTAATGTGAACAAAATGTTAAAGTTTATGTAATTAATACAACAATGAAAACATCAATGTAGCTATTTTATTTTATATTATTTTAACCAATTAAAACAAATGTAAATTTAATTCATGTTATAAATAATGTTAAATATCAATAAATACCATTGATTTAGTTTTTATTAATGTCACGTAAAAAGAAATAAATAAATAAATAAAAATCCGAAAGAGAACCTGGAACTATTTGTTGTTGTTGTTGTTCGCTATCATTATTTGTTGAGGGATCTATAGTTAGAAGATTTGATGTGTCGTTGGTGTTGACGTTACCAGTAGTTGATATCATCATCGTTGTTGTTGTTGTACTTTGAGAATTCATCTCAATATCATTGCTGTTGGCATTGTTGTTGTCACCAATACTGACATCCATAACAATAACATCATCTTCATCATCATCATTATTATTATTATTATTGATGTTATTTGGGTTGTGATCATTCGAGGCATTATTGTTGTTATTGTTATTATTATGATTATCAATGTTTATATTGATTTCTGTGACGTCATCATCTGTTTCACTATCGCTATAGACATAATCACTGCTGCTAAAATCTGAAAACGAACTTTCGTCGTCATCATTGTCTGAATTTTATTAAAAATAAATAACAAAAATATAAATATACAATGAAATAATAATAAAAATATAGTTAAAAGTATTAGTTCCCAAAATAATAACAATTCCATTCTAATTTTCAAATAAAAACTAACCACCCTACCATATTGCTCTGGTTGTAGATCGTTAAGCCATATTACTGAGTCTTGGTCAACAGTATTGTTATAATAATGATAATTATTATTATTATTATTGTTGCGATTATTTGAGCTAGAGTTAGTGTGTCTTCTAGTGAAATAATCATGTTGCTGGGGATTATTAAAACCCCTATGTCGTTGCTGGGGATTATTAAAACCCCTATGTCGTTGCTGGTGGTTATTATTATTATCCCTTTCTGTTTGTTGTGGATACTGATAGCTGTTAGGTCGCCTTGTCCGTCGTCGATGAACCAGAGGAAGATCAGAATCTGGCGCATTGCGTAGCTGATCAATGTTGGGTTGGTTGTTTTCAAGGTTCCAAGTCCAGTAGCGATTTACTGATCCTCGACCACGATGTCGGGGCGGCATTTTAAATTTTGTTTAATTAGAATGAATTATTTAGTTAACGATTTTTGTTTTGTTGTTTTTTTTATCCAGTTAGTGACTCGCTAACTCAGTTTAGTAAGTTACAGTTAGTGACTGATTCTCGGTTTCGCTTTTGAAAAATAGCAGTTCATTTTATAATATTAACACTATCATTGTTTTATTGATAAATAAAAATTAGACTAACACTCACATTTCATCAATGGCTATTTTTGACGCACAAAAAATAAATAAAATGATAATTTTATAATAAAATAATAATGATAATATAAATAAAAATGATAATTTTTATAAAATAAAACACGTTTATTCAAATCAAAGTTTGTTTATTATTTTTAAATTCAATTTTACCACCGTACATTTCGGTCATAAAAATATCGCCCGTGAACGAAAAGTAAACTGAGATAGCGAAAGTTTACCCAGTACCATGTACATCCATGATGCTATTTATTATTCAGTAAAGTAAATACATACATACATACATACATATATATATATATATATATATATATATATATATATATATATATATATATATATATATATATAGGTTTGGTTAATCCACATCAGAAGTTGGAGCAGAGTTCTTTGAACTAACATATTTCACCTGAATAAATTAAAATTAATCAAGATAATAACACCAAAATAATTAGGTGTGATTTTGTGTAATAAAATAAAGTTACATGTAAATGTCTTAAAAAAATTACATGTAAATCGACAAAAAGTTACACAAAAATATAAAAAAAAAACAGAAGAAAGAATGAATGTACGAATGAATAAATGAACAAAGAATGAATCATTAATAAATAAGAGAAAAAAAACCTGTTCGTCTATGAAGCGAAATTGCCAAGGCCACTGAGTGTTGTATAAGAACTGCCTATGGTCAAATCTTAAAAAGCAAAAATGGAAAAAATTAATCAAAGATCATATTGTTATCATCATCATTACCACACACCAAAACAGTATCATCATCAACGGCATCGTCATCACCAAGAACATCATCTTCAACATCATCACTAGCCTATTATCATCAGGACTATATAATTCAGCATGATATGCTGGTGTCAGGGTCGTCATCTTGTGTCGGTTGGCTGAATAAGACTGGAAGAAGAACTTCACTTTTTTCGCTATCTGCAATCATTCAACCAATCAATCAATCAATCAATCAATCAATCAATCAATCAATCAATCAATCAATCAATCAATCAATCAATCAATCAATCAATCAATCAATCAATCAATCAATCAATCAATCAATCAATCAATCAATCAATCAATCAATCAATCAATCAATCAATCAATCAATCAATCAATCAATCAATCAATCAATCAATCAACCAACCAATCAATCAATCAATCAACCAATCAATCAACTAGCCAACCAACCAACTAATCAGCCAAACCTCTTCCGGTGTATGCCTATCCTTCCAATGCGATAGTAACTTGGCGTACATACTGAACGGGCCACACCTGTATACGCTTCTAAGTCTGCCGTATAAGGATAACTCATCGTAGGTCATGCCCATGTCATCCTGGAGATGTCAAGGTCAGTGTTAATTATGTCAAGGTCAGTTTTAATTATGTCAAGGTCAGTGTTAATTATGTCAAGGTCAGTGTTAATTATGTCAAGGTCAGTGTTAATTATGTCAAGGTCAGTGTTAATTATGTCAAGGTCAGTGGTAATTATGTCAAGGTCAGTGTTAATTATGTCAAGGTCAGTGGTAATTATGTCAAGGTCAGCGGTAATTATTTCAAGGTCAAATTTGATACTTATGAGGCCAGATCTGGGTTTGAGTTCGACCTTTTCATAGTTATAATAACGAGAGAATGATTTGAAACCTTATTAGCCTGCCTACTTAATTTTGCAGAAATGAACAACAACGACAAAATTGAAAAACTTGATCTGTCAATAAACCGGTCAGGCAATAATACAAATGAAAAATGGATGGATGAAATGAATGAACGAATGAATGAATGAATGAATTACCGGATGAAATAAAAAAATGAATGAATGGGCAATGCATGCATGCATGCATAGTACAAACTTCATCCAACTGGGCGACTTTTCCTTCAATGAGGGGTTCCAATTCTGCAGTAGGCGGTGCCATGTAGATGCTGAGTCAGTGAATGAATTAATGAATGAATGAAGAAATAAAAGAATGAACGGATGAGTGTGAGTGAGTAAATGAGCAAATCAGCCAATAAATGAATGAATAAACAAATCCACTAACTCTTTAAGCGATTGGAGTTGAAATCGTTCGATAGAGAAGAGGATCAACTTCCTGAGATCCGTCTTGCTGATGCCTCCGATGGGATTGATGTCTGCACTGGAGCAATCGTACTTCGTCATGTAACCACGTAAACTGCAATGTTAGGTGAATGAATGAATGAATGATCGATCGAACCAAAAAAAGAATGAATGACTGACCGAATGAATGAACGAATGAACGATTGAACGAACGAACGAACGAATAAATGATTGATTGATTTAACCTTTCATCAACATTGGCGGACCCCAGAACCAACAAACCGCCTGACTGACCACGGCCCCAAAGGGAAAGTTGGGCGAATAAATAAGCGAGTACCATTCTCAATCGCGCCTGGACATTTTGCAAGGCCAAATTTTCCACGTGTGACCCTCCGTAAACTTTGAACTTTGGCATAAGGTTGAAGGTCAGTGAGAAGATGTTGATGACGCTTGAGACAGCGCCGTCGAAGTTTATATTCAGGTGGTAGCTGTTTGTTGTAGCAGTAGTGGTAGCTGTTGTTATCATCATTATCATCATCATCATCAACAACAAACATCATCATCGTCATCTTCAAAAACCTTCCAATCTCATCAGCCAGTTTCTTGGCAAGATCTCTGGTAACTTGGGAGCTGTTACTTGTGGCCATGTAGCAAGTCGTTAGCAGTTTGCCGCATAACTCTCGCGGGCTTTTCGGCTCGTAAGTCGGGTCGCGAGTTATTCGCCGAATATCACTGAGTGCTTCTGCGTCTGTGGGTTTTTGTGTGTGTGTATGTATGTATGAACCCATAATTGATTAGAACTATAAGGAAGTAATAATCATATCCGGGTTCAGCTTTAATTTATGTTAAACGCTTCGCACAGACAGGTATTTTAACGCTCCATCCAAAACACAGAAAGAATTATATTTTTGAAGTAAAATAGAGAAAGATTGCTTTACATAACTCTTATCTAATGGGTCACCCGATACTTCTACAATCCTGCTACAGAGTTCATTCAGAAAACTCTGAGTCTGAAAATCGGTTGGACCAAAGTTCTCAATACAGACTGGCTGAAAAATGTATGTATGTATGTGTGTATGTATGTGTGTGTGGGTGCGTGTTCAAATGTGCACAAATGCAATAAATACAACAGAGCAACCAACCAGAACCAACATCATTAAGAAATACAACAAAAGACTACAAACTTTTAAGAGAGTTGACGGTGTGGCAGAGCAGCGTGCACATGGAGTAGGCGATGCAGGCCACACTCGAACTGTCGAGACCACCACTCAGTGGTAGGAAGTAGCCGCTTGCACCACTTCTACGCAGGTAGTCCCACAACCAACATGCTGGTCCTAAGCTGTTTGTGTGTGCGTACGTGTGTGTTGTGTGTGTGTGTGCGTGTGTGTATTTGTCTAACTCGTCTCTCCCCCTTTCTCTCTTTTTGTATAATCATTAGGATCATCATAATCATCGACATCATCATCATGATCATCATCATTACCTAATTTCCTCCTCAGGTGTATGGTACTTCCATTCCAAAACTGGCGAACATTCCAGGTAAGGATCGCCAGATGTCAGTTCGAAGTCCACATTTACTCGCGGAAAGGGCGAGCTTGCAGCTGCCTAATCCAAGGAATCATAATGTTTCTTTTTTTTTAGAAATTTTAAATGATTGTTGCCAATACTATTTTATATATGCAAAGGTGCAGTGTGTGTGTGTGTGTGTGTGTGTGTGTGTGTGTGTGTGTGTGTGTGTGTGTCTACGTGTGTTTGTGCAACACTAACCAAAATGCATCTGCTCCTTAGGGAATTCCTGTAGTGTCTAACATCTTCCAGATCAACAACCGCTGTTACAACATCCTGCAAAAATTTATATGGTCATTCGTTCATTCATTCGTTCATTCATTCACTCATTCATTTATTCACTCACGACATCGCCGATGATGAATTGCTTTCCTTGAGCTAATATATCACCATTGCAGGCAATGGTGGAACAGCCATCGTAATAAACTCTCTCGCCATCACAACCGAACTGATTGGAGAACATGTATATGCCCCCTGCCTAGTGATGATGATGATGATGAAGGTGGTGATGAGAATGATGATGATGATTGTGATGATGATGGTGATGAATATTGATAATTGGATTAATGATATTTGGCTAACGATATCTTAGAATGGCTAATATGATAATAATAACAACAACAAAAACAACAAAATAATAATAATAACAATCATCATCATCCTTCATCATCATCATCATCCTCGTCGTCGTCGTCGTCGTCGTCATGACGTCGCCTACCTTCAGGGTGGTCGACTTGATGATGTCAACTCGGACATAGGCCTTCCTCAGTTCGTGATGACTTCCGCTTGCGTTCGTTATTATCTCCACACCGTCCATACCTAACTGGATGTTGCGGCTGAGTGAGTGAATGAATGAATGAGTGAGTGAGTGAGTGAATGAATGAATGAGTGAGTGAATTAATGAATGAATGAATGAATGAATCTCCACTCCATTCGTATTGAAGTTAAAATAATGTTGAGACTAGGTTTAAATGTTTAAAAATATTTAAATGAATCATCGACTGAACGAGTGAGTGATTGAATGAAAGAACAAAAGAACAAAAGAACAAAAGAACAAACAAACAAATAAACAAACAAACAAACAAACAAACAAACAAACAAACAAACAAACAAACAAACAAACAAACAAACAAACAAACAAACAAACAAACAAACAAACAAACAAACAAACAAACAAACAAACAAACAAACAAACAAACAAACAAACAAACAAACAAACAAACAAACAAACAAACAAACAAACAAACAAACAAACAAACAAACAAACAAACAAACAAACTAACAAACAAACAAACAAACAAACAAACAAACAAACAAACAAACAAACAAACAAACAAACAAACAAACAAACAAACAAACAAACAAACAAACAAACAAACAAACAAACAAACAAACAAACAAACAAACAAACAAACAAACAAACAAACAAATAAATGAGAGAGTGAGTGAGTGAGTGAACAAATAAATTGATGAATAAAAAACCTAGCGGCGTTCCACATTTCTTCACAAATCTCACTTGCAATGCACGTATCCAGCGTCGATATCACGCCATCTCCAAATGGAACTGTTCTCTTTTTTAATTGGTCATTCATTCATTCATTCATTCATTCATTCATTCATTCATCCATTCATTCATTCAAAACCTGGCCAGTTATACGTTGAATAATTCGAGGCAAATAGAAATCTTCGACGGTCTTTTCTTTAGTCCAGGCCGTGAAATACCTACTCTCTCGATATATGTAGCCATCTGCCATCATCATTTTCGGCCGGATTAGTAGTATTTTTCTAAGCAATTTTTAAGAATTAGGGAATTAGTGGATTGATAAGGGATTAGTGGATTGACTGTGGATTAGTGGATTGACTATGAGTTAGTGAATTGATTATGTATTAGTGGATTTATAAAAGATTAGTCGACTAATTAGTGATTACTGAATTAATTACGGATCAATGGATTGATTATGGATTAATTGAAGGATAGTTATTTCATTGGCAGTCAGTTACGAAGACAATCGTTGAAGTTATACTTGTTCAGAAAGATGACTCTGCAGTTGTAGGAGACATTCTTATGCATTATAGGCCTGTTGGGGAGAAAAAATAAAAAAAAAAAATATACAACTAGAAGGAGCATGGCAACTAATTCCTAAGAAGTTATGAAGGGCGCCAGATCAGCTAGTAAATAAATAATAATAATTATAATAATAATTATAATAATAAAATAATAATAATTAATAGCCACAACTACTAACATGCCAACATCACACATAACACCAGTGCAGATGGGTGATCCCAGGAGCTGGGCCAGCACTTGGAATGAATGTAGAAGTGTGTCGCCTTCAAGGAAGTGGTCGCCGCAACCATAGCCACTTTTTTGGAAATAGTTTTATGTGTTTGTGATTGATGCACGTACACGCGCACACGCACGCACACATACACACGCACACACACACATTAACATGCACACACATATACATATTTCTAATTACTAAAATCAATTCTAACCAAATCAAATGAAAAATTCAAATTGAATGGAATGAAATGATATGTGAAGCTTGGTTATAATTGAAGATGTTATCAACGTAGTTGCAGGTTTACTGTTAGGCAAACTGTGATTATAGTTAATCCATAATTGATATGTGATTAATTATATAACAATCAATTAATTAATTAATTAATTAATTAATTAATTAACAATGACTAACGTTATCTCTAGCTCAGGTCCCAATCTATATTTAGCACCCTTCATTTTAGCCAATTCTATGCCTGAAAAAGTAGTTTAAAAATGGAATATTATTATAGAGAAGATTATATAAAAATAAATCAATATAATTGATCGCATACATATTCATAAGGTTCTGACCTAATAAGACATATATAAAACAATAACAGAAAGATAAAGTTAAAAAAATATAGACAAACTTTTCAAAATGTTTTTGAGGTTGTTGTCAAAATCCATGGCCCACTGGTTCAGTGAGCAGGTCGCTAAGACAACTTTTCTTCCCATTTTGGAAATTTTGACTAATACTTTTTACTGATTTTTTTTCCCTCTCTGTTTCTTTTTCACTGTGATTCGTCTCGTCTAGTAAGTCTAAAATCGTCTCGTCTAGTAAGTCTAGAATCGTCTTGTCTAGTAAGTCTAGAATCGTCTCGTCTAGTACAGCTGGTTGGCTTGGAAAAGTGTTAAGCCTAGAAAATTGTACACAAAATATGATTATTTTATAGTTTATTTTCAGTCAGGTTTGCAAATTAGTTAAGAATACCATATAATACAGTACCAGAGATAATGTATTTTATTGTACTGTACAACCACCTTGAATAAAAAGCCTGATGAATATAGCTGGTTAAGAATTGATTATAAAGCTTTGACAATCAAATGAGAGCTTACATATTATTGTTATTCTCTCTAATTCATTTATTCATTCATTCATTCATCCATTCATTCAATTATTCATTCATTCATTCATTCATTAACTATCATTACACCAACATTAACATTCTTTCATCTATTCATTTAACCAGCAAATTAAATTCCTAAACAATATTACCTTTTAAAAATATTCAGCCATTACAATAGTATTCACATACATGTATGCATGATTTATACAATACAATAGCAAAAGAAGAGTAAACTAGATAGACAATGTGCAAGTAAGATATAAGAATACTTACTTAGAACTAATTATATACAATAATTTATTAATGGTAGTACTGCTAGAGTGTATTTACATGAACTACATGGATCTGTGTAACTACAGACAGGTTCATATAATATAATATAATATAATATAATATAATATAATATAATATAATATAATATGATCAGAATATATAATGTGTATGTCTAAATGTTAGTACTAAGTACATACATACAGTGTACAGACATGCATACGTTTGTTTGTTTGTATGATCATGAATTCTGATGTGAACCTATAGTCCTATACCATATAATAATTATAGGTTCTATTTATAGGTGTTATAGTATAATTAGAAGAATAAGTTTTACTACACTACAGTGAGTGAACATTTTTGTAAATTTTTACTTTTCAAAGATCAAAGACAGTACTACCTCCTGTGACTTGTAGTCTAGTCTTATATTATATTATATACTATAAATAACTATACAAATACAATACATACAAAATTACAAACAATCCTACCTTAATTTTCAAGAACATGATCTTCTCAAGGACTCAAATAAAAACTCAAACAGGCCAGAGCACCTAATAATTATTAAATTTTAATTAGATAATTTAAAAATTATTAATTTTTAATTTTAAATGAACTTTTTAAAAGAAAAAACACAAAAAAGTGACCATTGCACTACAAAACTGAAACACAGGCAAAACAGTATGACAAAAATTTGAGTAAAATAAAACTTTCTATTATAAAACAACGCACTAAAATTCCGAATAAATTTTTAAATAAAATAACAAAATAACGATATTAAATAAATAAATGATTTTAAATGAATTTTCAAACCTCCGATCGAGAAAACAAAATTCCCAACGTAAACAAAAATAGCTTGCGATTCAAATTGGGTAATTCCAGAATTTGAACGTACCGTAGACAAAACAATTTTTATAATAAATTATGACGTCACTAACGAAAATGACGTCAATGATGATGGTGGTGATGTAACGATGATGATGATGATGATAATGGAATAAACATCATCCATCTGCATACATAATATGATGATGTTATTGGTGAAGATGATGGTGATAACAATGATAAACATCAATAATGGTCATGATGATGATATTAATAATAATGCTGATACTAAATATTTGAAAAATTTGTTTTGTTAGCTGGAGATAATTTTATATAATTTGATATTTTCTTCCTGAATAAATGTAAAAGTGTTATCATTTATATATCTATTGAACAATTCAATAGTTCATCCATTTATCTATGCATTTGTCTGTCTATTCTCGTTCATTCATTTGTTCAGTCATTCATTCGCACTCTCGTTCTTTCATTCATAGATTGATTCATACGTTCACTTATTCATTTGTTAATTCGTACGTTCATCCATTCGTTCGTTCATCCATTCGTTCGTTCTTTTTCTGCAATCCAAGTGACATCTCTGCTTAAAATTACTTGAACGGCATCATAAGAAGCAGGTATAAAGAGAATCAGTTTCCATGGCCACTAAACATTTGCATAGGAACGACACGTACAACGTCTCTATGCGTTTGCGGTTATATATGTATTGCTTTCTCTCTCTCTCTCTCTCTCTCTCTCTCTCTCTCCTCTCTCTCTCTCTCTCTCTCTCCTCTCTCTCTCTCTGTCTCTCTCTCTCTTTTTCTCTCCTCCTTATCTCTTCATTTCTACTTTCTCTTTTCTCTACAATAATTTGTTCACATTGTCTCTTTGCTGATTTCTGTTCTCATAAATTTTTTTCGTCTTTTTTGTCATTGTCATTATATTTTATAATTCTCTCTCTCTCTCTCTCTCTCTCTCTCTCTCTCTCTCTCTTTCTCTCTCTCTCATCTCTCTCACGCACACGCATACATGTATATATATATATACACACATTTGTCATTGCGTCTTTACATCTGGATGAGTATATCACGTTGATGTTGTTCAGCATCCAAGAGGTCCTATATACTATACATCCTACCTGGCGTCATCAACGTATATATATGGATACTGATTGTACTGAATATTACTAAAAATAAAATTATTGTTTAATAATAATAATAATAATAATATTATTATTATTATTATTATAAGTTTTGTATTTGTTGTTAATATCATTTTAATTACGTCAATATTAAAAGAATAAATTAAAAACGTTTGATCATAAAGGCGAATCATCCGATTGTTTCTAATTATTGGCAAAATCGACAGAACTTTACATGAAACGTAGTTAACTTGTCAATCAACAAACTATTATTGAAAATTTAAATTTTCAAATTAATTATTAACAAACAAGTCGATATTGTTAATAAAATCAAACACACGCACACACACACACGCACACACACACACATACCTACAAACCAACATATACATACAAGCACCACATACACACAAACCACACACATTTTTTTTACTTAGATCTTACATCTTCAACAACTGAAACACCGTTATATCTTATGTATCCATATGTATCTCATGTATCCACGTGTATATGATACTATCATATTTTATCTAAATGAATAATGGATAGAACTCAGTCAGAATCGGATGCAGTAAAGATAAGCAGAAACGGCAACAAACGAAACGAAAGAGACGAGACGTTGTTTCATCATGCGTCTTTAGATGAAAAAAACATACCAAATCACTACCACAATACCAACACAATTGATACCAATGGTAGCGGTATTAAATTTAATACTATTGCGAATACTATGGCTAATGCTTTTACTACTGATACGTATGTTAATACAACATCTGATGTTTATAGTATAGATGGTGTTTGTACTAATTCAAAATATAATATTAATAACGGATGTATTATAACTGCGTTTGATGATAGTACAAACAATCCAGTTGATAATACTAATAAAATTGCTACTAAATTGTATACTATTACAACAGCTACTACCACTGCTGCTGCTGTTGCTACTGCTACTGCTGCTGCTGCTACTTCTACAGCCACAAGTACAAATACTTTTACGAAAAACGACATTACAAATAATGAGCAGAGTGATGATACTAAACCGAATGTTGCCAATATTAATGATAATGAAATTGCTAATGATGATGTCGCGATAGATGATGGTGACGTGATTAAATCAGGAATTGATAATGATCATCTTAATAAAGGTAAAACTCACAACGATGATGACCAACATACAACAAACATGCTCAAAATGATTCGTGACGTGCATAACACAATTGACGAAATCGTTGACGATGACATCAATTACATCGTCAACAACAACAACAACAGCAACAATAACAACAACAACAACATTAGCAACAACAATGACGGCAGCCACAATACTTATGACGTCACTGCCATAAACAACGATGACGTAAACAACAACAACACAAGAAACCACAACCACAACGACACGAACTTCACTTCAAACAGCAGCAGTAGCTGTTCCAACAATAACAACAACAATAACAACAACAACAACGACAACAGCAACAGCAACAACAACAAACATTTCAGCAACAAAAACACAAACCACAACAACAACATAAACGCCATTGACATAGACAAAAAAAGCGAAGACAGCAACTCAATCGGTTCATTCAGTGACAACGACTCGCTTGATATGAACGACGACGACAATGACGACAACAGCAACGGCGGCGACAACAACGGCTACAAGAATTCGCGCGAAATTAGACTGAGTGATAAAATGGTGGCGCGTATGCGAAAATTACTGACCAGATTAGCCCACCGAACGCAAAAAATCAAACAAATTAGACCCGAATCACCGTCATCTGTTACGAGCAAATCCGGTAAATAATAAACTTTTTTCTCTATTTATCTATTATTATTGTTATTCTTATTATTTTTATATTATTATTCATACTTTATATTCATAATTAAATTTTAAAGTTATATTCTTTTTTTTTAATTAAATTATTTTAACTCAGGTGTGTCGTCAGCTACCAAGGATACCGACAAAAAAACAGATTCTAAAGATGACGAAACGAAACATACCGACCAATCGAGTACTGACAATTCTTCGATATTTAGGAGAAAAATTTACTTTAGAAAAATTTTAACTCTTCCGATAAATTTTGCGGCAAAAGTTAAGAAGATTCGATTCCCGGATACTATCGATCCGAATAGTCGGGATTTATTTCACTTCATTTCTTATTTTTAAAAATGAACATTTTAATCATTTATTTATAAAATTTCATTTTTAATTAACAATAAACCATTTCAATCATATCATTCCAACGTGATATTCAATATCTTATAGTTCGTTCTAGTTTTTAGACTATTTTAAATTTATAAAAAAGTTTATTCAAAATCATTATTTCTAAATTTAGGTAACCTCTACTTAAGCTGGCTCTGCTTGGTCAGTATAGCCTTTATGTACAACTGTGGGGCCACTGTGTTTAGAGCTTCATTCGTCTCGTGCTCCATCTATTCATGCTCTACTGACGACCAGCCAAGCAGTGATGTACCCTTTTGTACGGCGGCATTCAATATCGGTACAAACGATACCAAGCAATTTGCAACAACCACGCCGAGTTATGTCTCGATATATACCGATTATTATAACGATACTGGTGTTAACGGTAGCTCGAGCAATCGAATTACTTCTAGCTGGATGGATTTACTTTCGAATTATCAGACGTCATTTTTACCGAACTTGTCATCACCATCACCATCATTTTCATCATCATCATCATCATCATCACCCACTACAACGTCATCACCAAAAACTCCATCATCATTCTTATATACGCCTCGGTCATTATCACCATCATCTTTAAGTTTTTGCAAAAGAAAATTGTTGTGTAACCCCAGCTTTAGTAACGCTATTGATGATGGCGTTGTTGACGCTACTACTGCTACTACAGCTACTATTACTACTACTACTATTACCACTACTACTAAAACTACTAATGTAACTACTACTACTACAAATACTACTGCTACAAAGTTTAGTATACCCTTTTTAATAGCAC
>NW_008704170.1:1678582-1699393 GCF_000326865.2 Helobdella robusta | reverse complement strand
TTATGAAACTGACGATAATAGGTACCTTATAATAATTAAACCATAATTAGTCATAATTAACCATAATTAAACCATAATTAAACGATAATTAATTATAATTAAATAGATTGTCAACTATAATTAACCATGAAAAATTAAAAATCATAATAATTAATAGCGAAAAAATCTTTATATTATATTTTAAATTACACTTAAAACGAGGGTTCACCACACACACACACACACAGACACGCACACACACACACAGACACACACAAACACATACAAACACACAGACACACACAAACACATACAAACACACAGACACACACAAACACACAGACACACACAAACACATACAAACACACAGACACACACAAACACACACAAACACATACAAACACACAGACACACACAAACACATACAAACACACAGATACATTTGGTGGTTTTTTGATTACTTATGCGATTTCATTTACCTAATTGACATCATCCTTGTCAAAAGGAGGGTAACTTTCATTAAAAATGGCCTTACTGAGGTTTGTTGAGAAAATAAATTGTCATAAAAAAGGTGGAAGTGATGATAATAATATTAATAATATATAATAATAATAATAATTTTTGTGAATTTTTTATAAGAAGTAATTATTTTTTTATTTTGAAGAAGAAAAAAAAAGTATTATACAAGTGTTATGTTAGCTCCAACATCTACGTTTTTTTTCACACAATATTTTTTAAATAATTTTTATCTGATAAAAAAATTTTTTTTTTTTTAAAAAATTCCTTATTAATTTAACTAATTATTCCATTATTTATTTATTTATTCATTCATTCATTCTGTTTGACGTCATGTGTTTTTTTACTTTTGTAAATTTTTTTTTCATCCCGTCGCTGCACTTCAACTGCCTTTTTCGGCGTCATAATATTCTCAACGATGTTTTTTAAAAAATAATAATAATAATAACTATTATTATTATTATTGTTATTATTATTATTATTATTATTATTATTATTGATATTGTTTCATTTTCATCAAGATTCAAACATTTTGGGAATTTTATGATAGACTAGACCAGCAGGTCACATCAGCTTACATCGTTAGGTGGGTGGGTATCCAGGGCCGGATTTGTAGGTGTAGCTAGGCCCAGGAGCTCAAAAAATTGGCCGCCCCTTAATATTTAGTGGACCCCATAAATTTTCAAATTATTTTAATCTTCATTATCAACATGACTTTTCAAATATTCAGCCTATTCTATTCCACATTTCTACCAAAAATTCAGTAGTTTTAACAAAGAAAAAATTTGCTAAAATTACAAAGTTACATTAATTTTTGGGGGGGAAGTTCCTTTGCTGTGGAAAACCCTTATACAGGGAGGCACCTGGGTGGTAGCACCAACGGCCCTGCCTTAAATTCGGCTATAGTAATAATCATTATTGTGATAACACCACAAAATAAGCAAAAAAAAAACAGCAACGCTAAATTATACTATGTCATACTATGTCATGCTATATACTATAGGCAATAATATGTTAACAACACACACACACACACATATACACGCACGTACACACATACGCCATACACTCAAATTTTGCAGAAAATAAACAGAAAACAATGCAAACCTTGGCTATACTTCTTATACTAGTAATAAATAAACTCTAAATAAACTCACATAAACATTAAAATTAGTTATACACACACACGCACACACACACGCGCACACACACTCACACACATTACAGAGTCGCTCGCATAATGACGTATATGTTGTACTTTATCCACGTTGAAGCCTGTTTATACTTTGCCGTCTGCGTCTACATCGGTGTTGGCAAGGATGGCTGGGTCTGGTCTGGTAAAACAAACCCGTTAGGAGGATTATTTTTCCAAATTTAAAATAAGTGAAATTAAGATTTTATAGTTTTTTATCCTACGAAAATCAATGAGCGACTGCTAGATGGGGCAATAATATAATGTCATATATAGAGTAATACAGTATGCAAGTACACGTGTGTGTCTGTGTGTGTGTGTGCGTGTGTGTGTGTGTGCGTGTGATTTGAGGTGGAGTTCATTTTGAGAACTCCCTTCGAGAATGCTATAAGAATGGCGCAATGTTATGTTAGTAAAAATATTTCATTAAAAATAAACTCGTTCAAGAATGTAGATAATCATGAAATGATACAACTGCACTGAACTAGGTACATCCACTCCATGTACCTGGCCACGAAGACGGCAGCCTGCATAGGTAACAATTGGAACCCCACCAACGTACTAGAGTTTGCTTTCATGACCTTCTATTGGCTTCTCGGCATTTTTATATTCGCTCTTCTCATTGGTCAGGTTAGATCTATCTTTAGATTAAAGGGTGACGTCATTAATGTTGATGGTGACGTTAATAATGGTGATTTTTTTTAATGTTTATTATAAATTAAAGTTTTGCACACAGAAAACGTAAAAACAGATCACTAAAATATTTGCTATTGTTTCTAAAAATTTAAACTCAAAAATTTTTGAAAAATCAAAAAACTTTAAAAACTGCTTCTGAATTGAATGTAAGATTCGAGATATCTTTCGAGCGCTGGACGCAAACAGGGACAAATACCGCAAGTCGATCGACCAGGCGATGTTCTATTTGAAGTCTCTTGGAGTGCCCCAGGAGATGAGGGATAGAGTCAAACTCTGGTTCACTTACAACTGGGATAACTCGAAAACATTGGGTGTGTATGTGTGTGTAAGCATAAATGTGTGTTTTTTGGCCATGATATGAGTTTCTGTATATAATGCATGTCACCTTATTCTTCAACTCATCGCTGTACTTGCAAATCACATTGTTGTTAGATACACGCCACGCATTGAAATTTCACTGCAAATTTTATTTATACTACGTACTTATTACCCACGAGGTACTTATAATAATGTACTACTTAGATGAAAATTCCTTGCTCGATCCACTGCCAAAAAAGATGAAGACAGACATGGCGATACACGTGCATCTATCGACACTCAGTAAAGTCAGTCTTTTCCAGGTTAGAAAGTTAATAAAACTGATTGCCATTATCTTTTTTGTCATCGTCGTCGTCATCATCGTCATCTTCTTCTCCATCATTGTCGTCGTCCTCACATCTTCATCAAAATAATTCAGGATTGTGAGAAAAGTCTTCTAAATGATTTGGTGCTCAAATTGAAACCGGTCCTGTTTTTGCCTGGAGATTATATATGCCGGAAGGTTGGAATAAAGAAAAATTATTTCCACTTTAACTATGGCAAAATGAAATGGCAAAATAAAAATAAAATAGAATACCAAATCAATATGTTTCAACTGCACTCTCAGACATATTTGCATAGCAATGTATAATACTACCAAATATAAATATCCATAGTGATGAATGAATTTTTTTAATTATAAATAATAAAATGTAAATTAGTTAATAATATATCTTGAATAATTCTGAAAAAAATTTTTAAATACGCAGGGAGAGGTGGGAACAGAGATGTACATCGTGAAAATGGGGCTAGTTGAGGTTGTAGGCGGTCCTAACAATAGCATCGTGTTTGCTACGCTTAAAGAAGGGAGCGTTTTTGGCGAAATAAGGTATGACAGTTTTTGAATTTTTATAAATATAATATCAATAATAATTGTAGTAGCAGTAAAAGTAGTAGTTTTTGTATTAATAGAAGTCTAGCAATTTGATCAATCGAATATTTATGACTTTATTTTCTTCATCATAAGTTGCTATTGCTAGAGTGAAAGTTCAATTGCTAGGAATGAGAAGAGGCTGAAAAATCAAAGTCTATTAAATATTTAAATTTTTGGTCTATCCCCTCTAAATACCATCTCCACAAAACTTTTAAACAGACGTACAACGAAGTGTACAATCAAATTAGGATAAACACCCAAACAATAATTCTAGTTTGTATAAAATAAATCTCACAACGAATTCAGCAAAACTCATACAATGCATTCAAAAGTTGAAACCATACTAAAACGACCGACTTCTAGTTTGTTAGCACTAGCAGGAGGAAACAGAAGAACTGCCGACGTACGATCAAAAGGATTCTCCCAACTCTTCCTCCTATCAAAAGCCGACTTTGAAGAGGCAATGGAAGACTATCCGGAAGCCTATAAGATGCTAAAACACAAATCTAAGTTTGTTTCATTTATAATTGGTTAAACGTTTTGTAGGTACATGTTTTAAAAAAATTTAAACTGCATTTTTTTTCATTAATATTTGTTTAATTTTTACAGAAAATTACTCTCCAAAAATAAAAATACTTTGGAAAAGAAGGAATCCACCGTTAAGGCAGAGGATGAGCAGGGTCCCAAGTTGTATCAGACTGTCCTGAAAGTAAGATGATACATTTTGTATCCAACCGTGTTTTAATATGGATACTTGTGAAAGAGTTATTATAGACTAATACAAACTTTTAATTCAAAAATAGGCCGTTGAGAAGAACACAGATTTGCAAACGAAGTTGCCCATCTTAAACAAACTGCAAACCTGGAACACAAACTTGCGTCAGATTGTTCGTAAAAGAAATTCAAAGAAAGGTCTCAAGCCGTTAAAGGAAGAGGTCATCACAGATGAAGAACTTTTGAAACGGGTGAACGTCAAGCCGACGATGATGACGAGTAAGAAATACTCGCGTCTCATTAAAGTCGAATCTGAAATCGAAGAGGAATCGAATATTGGTAAAGATCCGACAAAGGAGGGAAAGGAACAAATTGAAAACTGGATAGAGATTGAGGAGAGATTAGTAAAAGTTGACATCGATAGAATACCATCCAACCCTCAAACTGAAAACGGTCAGATACAAAAAAATCAGATATCGATCGCAGATCATGAAAATCTGATTCAAAATGGCGCAATACAGCACAAAAACCAACCTAAACGACACAAAAAACCAATGAAGAAGAACAAAGTTGCAGATGTATCGCAACAAAGTTCGCGAAGTCCATCCAGCTATGCCTCAAGTTCAGAAAATCTTAATGGCGTGACCAACCTTAGAAACAACCGTGTAGTTGAATATATCATTGAAGAAAGTTATCTCTCTCGACTGTCTAAGAAAATTGATCTAAGGAATGAAAAAATGAAAAATGATACAACTGTTTGATTTTGTTACAATTTGCATAAACGTTTTTACAATAATTTCTTTTAATTAATTAATTAATTAATGTTCTTGATTAACAAGATTAAATTAACAATCATAACAGTTTATTCTTTGGTAAAAAATTCACAGTTACTTAGCTTAAATAAAATGCTAATCAACAGAATTTAATGATTGAATAAGCTTAAATAGATAACATTAAAAAACGTATTAAAACATCTGAATGGAAAGAAAACGTTCTACAATATCGATATATATTAATTTAACTTCGCTTCTTTCTCAAATTCCCAAAAGAAATATACAGAATTCTTAAATCAAATGTGAATTGTCACTCAACGAAACTGCTCTGTATAAATAAGTAAAGCAGCAAAACTCGTTCGTATATATGTAAACGTTTATCATTTCCACAGAACATTTCACATCCAGGCAGCATTAAAACCAAAAATAATTAGGAGTGTAAAGTTCTTTACAAAATAACGATATTTATTTCTGACATTATCGGAAATGTAATAAGCTTGTACAAGTGAACTATTCAAATTCACAAATCTTCCAATTTGGTGGAGGCCAAATACTTCGGTCTATCTTTGTTAGTGGGTGTTTTGGAAAGGCAGGTCAGATGTTCACTGGATACTTCGAAATCTTTGCAGTCAACAGTGGCACAATTCAAGTAAGAATTAAGGTGAATATTTTTACAAGTAAACTGACAGTCATCGCCATTGATTCCGTAGCCAGAATCAGTAGAGAAGACCGACATGCTACTCGAATAACTACTCAGTGTTGAATCGAAACAACCGCTTTCAAGAGTGGCGGCCTTTGGTCGATCGCTTTTGAAAGAACGACTCCCAGTGTTAATGAATTTATTGTTTTCGTCTACTTTACTGACGACGCTGAAACCGCCGAGTGAACTGCGGTTGTGAGCTGATGGGGCATGTTTCAAATTCATTCCCGTATTGAAGTCTGATTTAGTTTGATCAAAGTTTGCATCTTTACAGCTGAACTTATCAACGTCTGCATCTTTTATGAGCTTGTTAACGGCAGCTGACTCCAAACTTGTTCGTCTATCTTGAGTTATGCAGCCTCTAACGCATTGCTTGAAACATTGAAGCCAATGCTGTTTATCCAACTCATTGTCGGCTCTCAGGGTGTGTCGAGTTTTACGGCCCCCAAAGTAAACCAAACCATTTTCGGCGCCATCATCATCCTGTTCACTGTAGCTGACCAACTCGATGAAGCAATCTTTGTTGTTGTTTGATTGAAACTGTCCTGATGTTGTGCTGGCGTTTGAATACAACGACAGGCTTGTTCTGCCTAAATAATTTAATGTGATTATTAATATATTATAGTGTAATAATTGATATACTAACAAAAGTGAGACTAACTTTGGTTTGACATGCTAGAGAAAACACTTCTGAATGACGAAGAGGCCCTGGATGAAAATGATTCCATTGAATTTTTAGAACTGTGCTCCGGAAATGAAGAGTTTTGATGTTGACACTTCAATTCACTGCTATTGTCAATTATGGTCTCGTGATCATCAAGACATTCACTGATGTTTGATCTTTCTCTGTTACACTGCCTCAACTCTTTCAATTTTTCTCTATTAAATGTAACAGATTTTAAAGGTTGATTTGGTTCAATGAGAAATAATTTGTTCATAGCAACTGGCTTCCTATAAACTCTGTACTTGATCACATTATTTTTGGCTGTTACAGGCCTTGTTAGGACCATAACCTTGTCAAATAAAAATACATGTAACTTTATGCCCCTTCTGTTCTTCAATATACCATCACACAGAATGAATGAAGACTCTGAAATCAGCTCTGTGACTTGTTTCAAGTCTTCATACTCCAACTTGTCAACAATGTATTTGCACCTAGCTAATCCTGTATTGTAGTCAACATCTTTGATGACTTCCTCCACCAGGTCTATTGATTCTAGAAGCAAATTGTAATCATCGTGATCAGTGTCTGTATACTTGTGGATGGTTTTGAACATGAGAGGATATTTTACAAGACGACTTCTTGGTATGTCTAGAAATGTCCACAAATCTAATTTCCTGCTGAATGGAGAATTGAGACATCTGTTGAGAAAATCTCTCAGAGATTCATTTTCTTTTGTTTTACAGTCCAGCAAATCTTTTGAGTGAATTAGGTTGGTGCAGTAGAGAACATAAATGATTAGTTTAGGTATCCAAGTAAGCAGTATATCCCCAACGAATTCAGTTCGACCATCCGACAGACGCTGCTCAACTAATTTTGCAGCTAATTCGCGATGGATTGGCAGTAGGGAATCAATCTCCCCAAAAATAATAGTCAGTTCATCCTCGTTCAAAAGATTCAGTTTTCTCATTGACTCTCTGTAAGTGTTGCAAATCATTTGAAGGTCTTCAATCAAATCCACTTCACTTTTAAACAATTCAAAAATGGCTTCTTGTCTGTCCAACTGCTTTTTATTCATCTTGTCTATGTCACATTTCGCAAGAGACTCATGCCAGAAAGCTGTTTGCCTTACAAAATGGAAGCAGTTTGTTGCTGACAATTCACCTAATTTGTCATTAGATAATTCAGACGATAATTTCTTGACAACTTTTTTGTCTGTTAGTGATTTGTGAAATGCATCTCCAAACTTTTTAATTGATAAAATTGGGGATAAAAACTCACTAACTTTCGAAACTTTTCGTTTTTTAGATTCATCCAACGTTGCATTAGTCAACAAACGAACTTCTCTACTTTCGGCGTTTTCAGTTTTTTCCTGACTAGCGTCACTGACGTTGTCATCTTTTTTAACTCTTTTGTTCTTTTTACGAAAGTCATAAGTTTTGCCGCGAAAAAACTCGTCAATTTTAATTTTAGAAGTTTTCAGGGAAGCCCTGAGAATGGAGGAACCGGAGCATGACTTTGTGGCACATTCCTCTGAAGATGTCGAGTCGTTAAAACTTGCTTCAATCATTTTAATTATATATTGTATGAGAACTCTCAAATTCATATACAAAATGATCTTCCCGACTTAATTTTTCACTTTTAAATTTGAAATTGACAGTAGTTGTTTAATAAAAAAATGACAATTAAATAATAATTCACGTATCAGTGTACTTTGCAGCTTTTAAAAAATATTCCATTATTTAATTTTCATTTTCGTTCGCATAGAGTTGTAAGAAATAAAATGTTTTTCAAATTTGGCGCTTTACTGACAACATGGAAAGAAAGTACAAAGAACTAAGTTGTAAATCCACTTATTGAATCCATCATTTTGTAAGATTTTGCATAAATTTAAGTCGTTTATTGAACGTTTAAATGAATAAATTATATTTTATAGAGAACAATTTAATAAAATACTTCAAAGTTAATTAGAAAGATCAATCACAATTCAGATCTTATATATGAAATGCAGTCAGTTTATCCAAAAAAATTTTTTTCAGTATATGAACAGAAAGAAGCACATATGAAAGTAAATGTAAAAAATCAAAAAAACATGTGCATGCATCAGTTTATAATATATCAAATAAAATAATTACTATTTAAGTCTAATAAATAAATTCGTTTGAAAAATTTAATTTCTTCTAGTCGGTGATTGATAATTCTGAAAGTTCTGCTGATTGTAACTCCTAAAATTAGGATCATTCACGTCATTCATTGGTTTGTTATGTTGGCTGTATTGTTCTGGAGGTCTGTTAGAGAACTGATTGGCTGGTTTGTTGTTGACGTAAGGGTTCCTAACTTGGCTAGGATTACCGGAAATAAATTGATTATTTTGAAATTGTTGTTGCTGTCTTTGTTGTTGAAGTTGTTGAGGTGGTAACTGCTGTTGCTGCTGCTGCCGTTGTTGTTGCAGTTGCGTTTGTTGTGGTTGTTGATGTCTTTGAAGTCTGTTCTGTTCAAATCTGGCGTCATTTGGTTGCTGGTTGATTGTTTGATGACTGTTTTTAGACTGTTGTGAGGCTAACTTTTGAGGAATTTGCTGTGGCGGATAGTATTGCTGTGAGTTGATGTCGTTGCTGAAGTTACTGGACGGTTTTGGTTTAGAGCTGTTTCTTAAGTTTGGATGCGATACTGCGTTGACGTTGTCTATATAATTTGGCTGCTGCAGTTGTTGTTGCGGTTGTTGTGGGTATTGTTGTTGTTGGTGCGCTTGTTGTGGGTATTGTTGTTGTTGGTGCGGTTGTTGAAGGTATTGTTGTTGTTGGTGTGGTTGTTGTTGTTTCTGATGGATGTTTTGTTGTTGATGAACGTATCTCTGCAAATCAAAATTATTATCAGCCGTATTTGAATTGCTATTGTTGTTAGCGCTAACCTTCATGCTATTAACTCTATCTGCCACTCTATCCATGTTTATATTGTGATTATTGATAAGATTATTACTTGAATTTTGTTGCTGTAGTTGTCGTAGCTGCTGCTGATTTTGTGGCTGCTGTTGCTGCTTCTGTAGCTGCTGTTGTGTGGTGACGTCATTAAGATTGATGATGTTGTTGTCAGTAGGATGATAAACAAACATTTCAAGGACAGGCCTTCTAGTGATGTAATCAACAGCTTTCTTGTGAGTCACCATGGTCATATCATGTCCATTCACCTAAAAATATTATTTTTGATCTTTGACTTTTAAAGAATTTAAGAAAAAATTAATTGAGACATTTCAAAATTACGCCATTTAAATGTAAAAAGCTTTTGATATTTTATTTTAAAATAATAACTAAACATAATTAATTATTAATTTTTAAAAGTGTACACATACTTGCAGAATTTTATCATGCTCTTTCAGACCAGCAACATAAGCCGGGCTGTCCTCGTACACATGTGTTACATATATTCCCTGGCGAAAAAAAAAATATACAAATTGTCAGTTTACTAAAATAAATTTGCCGTTATTCTTTAGAATTGATAACATAAAATATTAAAAAGTAATTTTTGAAAAAATTTGTGACATTTCAATTCACACCACCTTATCAGGGTAACCTTGTGGACTTTTTGTATTATCCTGATCAATCCCACCGGCGATTTTAAATCCACTTTTAAACATTGGCCGACCATCTTCAGCTAAAACTGGATTGCCTAAACTGTCTAGGACTGGTGTCTTATGTAGGATTACCTGATTCTGAGCAATGTTAAAAACTAAAAAGTAAGACTACGATTGAATTTTTATATCTGCCTACCTCTACAATTTTTTACTATCTACATCAAATATAGTACACAATTATTAATGAATGAATTGATGAAAATAACATTGATTAAATTTCAAAAATAAACTGAATACACTTGAAAAAAAAACACACATACCACAAAACATTCAACTTGTTCACCAGCAGTAAATGTTGCCATTTTTAATAATCTTGAATTAACGATTTACAATATGACGATAAAAAATGTTTATTTTTGTTGATATCAAAATGATTTTCAATAATTTTTTATTAGTAATTTTTAAATTATAAAAGACTAAACTAAATTAAAAGTCGTACTAGAAACTAGATGACTTCAAATTGAAATAAATACTGTTAAGTTTAGAAGATAAGAATAACAATAACCACAAAATAAATAATAAAAATGTTTATTTAACGATAAAATATAATTTAAATCAACAAAAGTATCAATTTACAACTCGATTTAATTATATTTCAACCGAATAATAATAATAATACATAAATAATTTGCAAGTTAGGTAACCTAAACAATACCTACCTGTATTAGTTATTCTACCTGGGTTTTTTAATTATGTAGCCAAAGATAGTGTATGTGTATTAAATTTTTTTAATGTTAAATGCCAGCCAGTATAGTGTATTTAATAGCCATTTGCTATTAAAAATAAGTTTAATTCAACATATATTTAATTTTATTGCTAACTTGTACATGAATTTATTTTAAATTTTATAAGTCATGAAATTTTTTTCTAAACAACGTGACGAAATAGGTGAAATCTATCTATTTTGAGAGCCATATCTCCGTAATCTCTCATTCAAAACATACAAAACAGCTAAGAAATATGTGATTAGAATCACATATACACACATACACGCACACACACACACACACACACAAATACATACACACATACTCAAATTTAACGATAATATGATAAATAAAATATTGAATTATGTATTTTGTTCTCAACATGAATCATGAATCTTTAGATCAAATACCATTCATTCCATTCAGACACACACATATATACGCACGCGCACACGCACACGCAAACAAACACACAAACATATACATACACACATACATACATGTATATATAATATATATATATTCTCTATTCTGTCATTCTATATGTGATTTTCAATACTTTGCAATTGTTGAACTTGATATGTTATCGGCAGAAAGAATTAAACCAAACTAAATGATTGAATAATTGACTAGTTAATTTTAATATAATTTCATTATATAATAATAAAAAATAATAATTATGATGATAATAATAAATTATGAAGGTTAAACGTCATCATCATCAGTGGTGGGTTTTTTGCACGTACCTAATAACTCTATGGTGCAACCTGACTTCATCACGTGGTAATAATAATAATAATACTACTACCACTACCACCACCACCACCACTACTACTACTACTACTACTACTACTACCACTACTACTACTACTACTACTACTACTATCACTACTACCACCACCACTACTACTAATACTTTAATTACTACAACTAATAATAATAATAATGATAATATTAACAATAATAATATCAACAATAATAACCCAACCAAACAGCTGATGCAACGGATCGCCAGTGTTTGGCGTCTCAGTTCAGATGCAGCGCTGACGGTAGCTGCATATCCTCGCGCTGGAAATGCGATGGCATTCGAGATTGCTCCGACGATGAGGATGAGATCAACTGTCGTAAGTCATGTTTACTACTGCTACTACCACTACTACTGCTGCTGCTACCAATACCACTACTGCTGCTTATGATACTACTACGACTATTTATTAGCAGCTGTAGCAGATATGTAATAATTAGTAGATGCAGCAACGAGAATGCAGTTAAATTTAACTTCATATAAATATTGAAACGCATCTCTACACACACACACACATATACACACACACACCCTCACATATATACACACACACACATATACACTCATACACACACACACATGTACACGCACCCACGCATACACACACAGCTAAAACCAGTACTGAACGCGCAGCAGCGACAACAACGACAACGACGACAACTTTTAAATGTTCTGCCGGCATGTTTGCGTGTTTAGCTGACAAAATGTGCATCACTGATTCATGGAGGTGTGATTCTATTAAGGACTGCTCTGACAATCAGGATGAAATCAATTGTGGTAAGTTCACTTTTGACGTAGAATTTATTAATTCGATGGTAAAATTTGTTATAGTAGCTCATACTCGAAGTGTCGGGGTTCGATAACATGGTGAGGTCTTATACTTTTTAGTTATTAATGCTGATTATTAAAGACAATTGGAATAAATATAATTATTAATATTGTTAATTGACGTCATTGCATAAATTTATATTTTGTATTATTGATAATGTAAGAAAGGGAGTATAAATTGAAAGGTTAGTAAAACTACGACAACTACAACAATCACCTCAGCTACAACAACCTTATGGTTGTTGTAGCTGAGGTGATTGTTGTCCTAACCCTAACCCTACGACAGCTACAACAACAACCACAGCTACAACAACCACGACTACGACAACTACAACAACAATCACAGCTACAACAACTACAACTCCGACAACTACAACAACAGCCCCAACTACAACAACCACAACTACTACAACTACAACGACAAAGGCAACAACAAAAAATTCCTTAATTTGCAACCAGACAGATGATACATTATGTGGGATTGACGTGAAGAGATGCGTTCCAAAAAGCTGGCTCTGTGATGGCATTTTCGATTGTGACGATGAAAGTGATGAAGACAATTGTCGTTAGTTTAGCTTTTTTTTCAATCTTTGCATTAATAAATAATAATATTATTATCAATTAATCAATTAGTTAATTAATTATTAATTATTTAATTGATTAACTAATTCAATAGCTTGTGAAATCGGGCAAATTAGGTGTGAACCGCTGGCAACGTGTCTAAACAAAAGTCAGATTTGCGATCAGATAAGACAGTGCCCTGATAATATTGACGAGTCCAATTGTGGTTAGCTTTGCATGAATGTTTTTAAAAACATCAACAACAACAACAATAACAACCACAACAACAGCAACAATAACAACAACGACAACAACAACAACATCATCATCAACAAAAACAACAACATCAATATCAAAAACAACAACAACAACAACAACAACAACATCATCATCATCAAAAACAACAACATCAAAAACAACAACGACAACAACAACGACAACAACAACGACAACAACGACGACGACAACAACAATCAATTTATACCGTAATAGATTGCCAACCTAGCCAGTACAAATGTTCAACAGGCGAATGCATACATAGAAGTTTGCTGTGTGACCATATTAAGGACTGTACCCAAGGAGATGATGAAGATGTCGGCAGATGTCGTAAGTGAAGCGACCACATAGTCCATCATTTTGTTATTGTTTGTTCTGTAAAACATTAAGCTCTGGCATATTTTGTGTCATTGTTATTAAAGGTATTGCTGATGTTTTTGTCTTGGCTGTTTTAGATATATTGTCAACTTCGAATCGTGGCATTTAATGATATTTTAAATTTAAATATTTTACATAATTTATAAATTTAAGTTTAGTATTTTTAAAAATATTCTAATAAAGATAAATTTTAAATTAAGAAAATTAAATTTAATATAAATTAACTACCAGCTACATGTGACTCCACCCACTTCATGTGCCACCAATCACGAGTCTGTATTCCAAGTCACGTGGTCTGTGACGCAAAAGTTGATTGTACGGATGGCTCTGATGAAGTCAATTGCGGTGGATTTTTAAAAATAATTACTAATTTCACATTAAAAACAAAACAAAAACCAAAAAAATGAACCTCGGAATATTCAGATGCTTGCAAAATACGACAACCAGCTGCAAGCTATCCAGATGTGCATTCATTCGCATGAATGCCATAAACCAGTGAACAAACCAAACATTCATATTGTTACAATCATTAATATACATTCCAAAGAAAAACAGACATGAAAATAAACATGCAAACAAAAAAATAAATGAACAAACAAACATTCAAACGAACACACAAACAAACAAACAAACAAACGAACACACAAACAAACAACTAAACACACAATTAAACAGCAAACCAGAGCCGATCCAACGAAACAAACTCGCGATTCAAATGTGGCAAGAGAGGTTCATACTTGGATAGCATCGAGTCATACTTAGTAAATGGGAATTTGGCTAAAAAATCAGCCTGGCCTTGGCACGTACAGGTCTATTTTAATAACTTGTTTACATGTAGTGGAAGTCTCGTCGCGTCAAGTTGGATTCTAACCGCTGGACGGTGCCTCAAGTAATTCGTTTGTTATGATGGAGAAGATGGTGAGGATGATGAAGATGATGATGGAGATGATGGTGATGATGAAGATGATGGTGGTAATGATAAAGAAGATGGTGATGATGAAGATGATGGTGAGGATGATGATGGGGATGATAAAAATGATGGTGATGATGATGAAGATGATGGTGGTAATGATAAAGATGATGGTGATGATGATGAAGATGATGGTGGTAATGATAAAGATGATGGTGATGATGATGAAGATGATGGAGATGATGGCGGTGATGATGAAGATGATGGTGAGAATGCTGTTGTTGTTGTTGCCATGGTTCTGGTTATGTTTTTGTGTCTTTCCGGTTGGCAGTGGTCATATGTTTTCCTCTGTCTGAGCCGATGGTTTCATCTCTTTCACGTCTGCTTTTAAGAAGATAAACAATAATTTTTACATTTTAAAAATATTTCTGCTTTTGTTCTAATGCCTTTAATGCATTGCGTGTTGCACCATGCGTTTGACAATTTGATTTCTTTCAAAAAAAAAAATATATTTCTCATTTTAAACACAAGAGGCACCAAGAAATTTCACATCCAAAAACCTATAGGGACTCAAAAGGTCACAACCTTCCAGCTTCCAACTTCACAGTCAAAATAGGCGACAACACTTTGTACGCATACACTGCAGCAACCTACCAAATAAGTAGTACTGTCAGCTTTGGATTCAATCCAGCCACACGCGCCATGGATTTGGGTCTGCTAAAGTTGACGAAAGCTCTTCAATTCAGTGATAATACTGCTGCTGATGTTGTTGCGGCTACTGTGTGGCCCGTTTGTCTGGCAGCTAGTGGCGATGACGTCACAAGATATGACGTATGTGTGGTGTCGGGATTTGGAGTTACCGATCCAAGTAAGTTGAGAAAAGTCTTTCATATTGTTTGTTGAAAAGTTTCGATGTAGTTGAAACTTTTGAAATGATTTCGTTTCATTAAAAACACATCGTCACAACCCAATTAACCTCCAACGGCAGCTGGTTCCTCTCCCATCTCCCAAAAGTTACTCCAGGGTCGGATGAACCTCCTCAGTTACGATGACTGCTTCTCAAACATACTATCATTCAGCAACGTGACTCTTCAGCAGCTTGAGGGCCTCATTCAGAAACCTTACATGATGTGTGCTGGTTCAATCCCTACCATGGAAGGCGTCAATATTTGCACGGTTAATGATCGATCGATGGCTGATTAATAATATTATTATACATTACATTGCATAGGCACACATACAAACAAATTCACGCATGCATACACCATGTATTACTTAACAGTAGATTAATACATTCATTAATGTGTTCTCTAGCTCGGCGTTTTTCAGAAACATGATTAAGAATGATTATGTGCTAGAGTTTAAATGGCATTTAAGCAGCCATGATTTTGACCTTTGACCTTCAACTATTTAGGGCGACGCGGGCGGCCCTCTAATGTGTAGGGATCCCACAAACTTTCAGTGGTTCCAGGTGGGGATAGCCTCACACACGTACCTGAACAGGCAGAAGAACAATCTATGTATTGCAAGCATCTTCACCAACGTTTCTACGTTTTCTTCAGTTATTAAATCAGTTATGGAAATGTTTTGAGTACGACAGTTCGGTTGGTTTTTGTAGTAGGTCGATGGTTTTTTTCAACATTTTTTCCCGCTTTTTTATGTTCTTTCGCTGCTGACTTTAAAAAATTAGTGATTTTCAAATTTGTTACTAAAAGACATAAAAAATACTTCGTGAAATTGTTTTTTAAAATTGAAAAATAACGGCTCAGTCGTATTTTGATTTTGCGAGAATTTATTCGCATGCCTACCAAACGATGGTTGATACCCATGCAATCAGTGGGATGCATTGTACAATTGTCATACATTTTCCAACTGCTGCTATTACTGCTGCTACTGCCACTACTACAACTATTCCTTCTACTACTACTACCAATTCTGTAAACAACACTCATAACAATAATAATAATATTAATAAAAAAAATTTTGACCAAATTGATTAAGAACAATTTGAACAACAACAATAATAATAATAATTTGTCAACCAATCACATTAGGTCAATAATTAATATCATTGCAATCATCATTAGTATCATGATACAACTGCGCGTTATCTTGCAGTTGACTATCATCGACATGATATGGTATTGAGGTATCTTTAATGTCACTATCAAAATAACTGGTGTACTGGCTGTTGTTTGAGACGGTTTTTTCATTACCGCAGCTGTTGTCGTTGCGGTACTTGCTGCTGCTGCTGCTACTGCCAGCGTTTAGCTTCTTAGGTAGCTGAAACAACAAAAGAAATAATATTAATATTTATAACAATAATGGAAAGCCTTTTATTGCAACCAAGAGACGACGAAATTGTAAAATCAAATACTCTACTAATTAGACCATTTAGAACTGTACCTTATACGATAATAAATTATCTATATATTTATATAAATTATAATAAAAAAGACTGTTGTACATACAATTATTAAGAAATTGAAGCGATATTTTTCAATAAATTTTTAATTAAATGGTTAATTAATAATATATAATAATGATATCTACCATGCTATCTGGCGGTCGAGTGCCGTTCAGAATCTCTCTGGCTACTTTGTACTCCTCTTGAAGCTGTTCATACGCTCTCTCGTCTCGTCCGGTTTTTACGTCCATCTTGTAACCTGCCGCGTGTTTCAGTGAGTGAGTGAATGAGTGAAAGAATGAATAAATGAATGAATGAGTGAGTGAGTGAGTGAGTGAGTAAGTGGATGAGTGAATGAGTTTTTCAATCGATAGACCGGCTGTTCATATCTCTATTATTGATAAGCAATGGAAACAAACAAACGAAAAAACATTACAAAAATATTTTCAACGGTTATGTGAATAAAAAGTAATAATTTCATTTTAACTTGGCAACTTTTTCGGCATATCCCAAGTGCTTACAAAGTTGCTGAACTTTCTGATGTTGCTATCCTGGCCCGACTGCTGTTTGTAAGTCGGTAAGAGATGGTATCGATCATCAATTATCGGTACTAACGGTTTTTTAGTCGCTTTTCGTGATACTCCAATATTGGATTCGTTGCATTTCTGTATTTTTTTTTTGAAAAATATATCTGTTTGAAGAAATAATGTACGGGTTTAAAGTGGCTGGTTCTGTCTGTGTATATTGCTGTGTTACCGGGTTCGAATTCATAGAGATGCACAGATACATCGTACGTGTGTTGTGTGTGCGTGCGTTTTTGTGTGTGTGTCTTTGTTCACACCTGTGAGTAATTTTAAGAAAAGAAAAAAAAACATACTAATCACCTTTGGTACTTCCCAATTTCGCATTTTTGTGGAGACGAAAGCATTTTCAAACTGTAATAACATAATAATAATAATTATAATTTTTATAATACATATATAATTATATTATTGTAATTTTAATAATTATTATCATTATATTAATATAACCTGATTAGCGCTGTAACTTTTGGACATTTTTGAAAACTGATTTTTTGTGTCTCATTAAAACTGAGTTCTTAATATATTTCGTTAAAACATAGTAGTGCTATACATAAATTACTGTTGGTAAATGCATTTAAAATACTGTTTTATGAAATAACGATTTGCTTATATAAACACACAGACTCACACACACACACAAACACACAAACCCATAAATATATATACAATAGTCTACAGTAATAATACACGTGTGTTTGTGTTTACATAATAGTCATGGTGATTGTACCAAAAAAGAATTTATGGCAAAAGGCAATTAATATATAGGGAAAGTGTTTTTAAAAACACACTTAGATAGACATAGACAGACACACACACACACACACACACACACACACACACACACACACACACAGACACGCAAACACACACTTACGCACACACACACACACATACACAGACATATATATATATATATATATATATATATATATACATACATACAGACATAAATATCGATATACTATGTTTATTGATATAAAAATATTTGTTACCTTGTTGTCATAGTCACACATACCAAAGACTATAAACTTTCTTTTGCAAGTTAAGCGCTTATTAGCAAACACAAATCTACACAAGTAGTAGTAGCATTTCTATTACTACTACTCCTTCTACTGCCACTATTACTACTACTAATAATAATGATACTACTACTACTACTACTACTGTTTGTGGTAGCGCTGCTGTTATGCTATGGGGCATAGTTAAAATACCATCTGCCGAAAACTCAAAGAACATTGTGGTTGTGATAGAGTTTCTGTATTTTTGGCACAAAGATTTAAATAACAATTTAGTATAGAATAACATGTAGGCTGTAACAATTTGTATTAGAATAACATACAAGTGGCTCTGAGTTTGACAGAGCTGCATTATACAGAATTAAAAAGTAGTTACATAGGTGTGTTGTGTAAGTCTTTTAACATTTGAGTTAGTAGTAGAAGTAGTAGCAGCAGCAGAAGTATTAGCAGTAGTAGAGTTAGTAGTAGTGATAGTAACTAATATTAGCTAACCATAGTGATACAATTGCTAAGAATTATATGAACCATCAGTACGTAAAACGTTTAATGCCTTAAACGTGTTTGAGAAATGCCAAGTTTGTTAGTTTTTAAGCATGAAATACATTCACGCTCTTATGCAAGGCACGCGTGTTGCCTTAATCGTCATAAAAACAATAATAATAACATCAGTAAGTTGTTATTATTTTCATTCATTTATTTATTATAATAATAATTATCTAATTACTGGTTCCTTCGTAATGAGAATTAGTATTTTTGCGGAATAATCCAGTACTTTATTTCATAAGCTTCGCACAAACTGTTTCATAAATTCTCTCCTCTCTGTTTCCATCTACTTTGTGGCAAATGATAAGAAACATTTTCTTTTTAGGTTTGGTTTATTCAAAAATTTTTTTTAAGTTAATTTTGAAATACTTTTCTTCTTTTCCTGCTACTTCTTAAGCATTATGGTCGCTGTATTTTTCAACCTCTCTTTCAGAATTTTTCAGGTTTTTAGCTGTTTGTTTTTCAGTTGTTAACCCTTCAATCATAAGTTCAATCTGTCTTTAACGGCTAAAAATAATTCAAATTTGTTTGTTTCGTCCAGTTTATAGTTTCAATTTCTCAGATTGGGTGGCCCAACAAGTGCAAACTTTGGGCCTCCCTTGTGATGTATTTTACTGAATTTAAGGTTTTTTTTTCTACTGCCACTACTGTTAAATAGTAATACTGCAATTATCAAACAAGATGTCGTGATAAATTATAAACACACACACATAAACACACACACACGCACACACACACAATGTGCGACATTTAGCATTTAAGTTTGATCACGATGTTTAAATAATCATGATCACAAAAAAAATTATTATAGGTAAATGATCGATTGGTTAATTAAATAAATGATCGATTGAATGAGTGAATGAATGAATGAATGAATAAATGAATGAATAAATAAATGAATGAATGAATGAATGAATGAATGAATAAATGAATGAATGAATGAATGAATGAATAAATAAATGAATGAATGAATGAATGAAGGAAGGAATGAATGAATGAATGAAAAAAATGAGCGAATGAATGAATGAGCGAATGAATGAATCTATATGTATATTATTTTACATATTAATTTTTAATAAAAATCCATGAGTAACGTTGTAAATGTCAACGACAATCACAATAAAAACAACAGCAAAAACAACAACATCATCAACAACAATAATAATAATAATTATTATTATATTAATAATATTATTATTGCTATTATGACAGCGATAAAAAATCAATAACAAAATAGATCTAATTTTAGTGAGAGAGTCGTGATTAACCTGAATAGAATAAACATAACTATTCTATAATTTTGTGTATGTATGTATGTATGAACGTATGTATGTATGTATGTATGTATGTATGTATGTATGTATGTATGTATGTATGTATGTATGTATGTATGTATGTATGTATGTATGTATGTATGTATGTATGTATGTATGTATGTATGTATGTATGAACGTATGTATGTATGAACGTATGTATGTATGTATGTATGTATGTATGTATGCATGTATGTATGTATGTATGTATGTATGTATGCATGCATGCATGCATGCATGATTCAATCACAAGAGACATACTTATTTGAAGACACAACAATGAAAACATGTTTAGTGCACTTGGAATCTATACACACACACACACACAAACACACACATGTATATATATATATATATACACACACACACACACACACACACACACACACA
>NW_008704170.1:1676512-1678471 GCF_000326865.2 Helobdella robusta | reverse complement strand
TAGTTGTGAAGTCTTAAATATAAAACAGCAATTTTTTTATAATTATTTTAAAAGTTTAATCTCATATTTTTTTTTTAATTATTTTAAAAGTTTATTTCCAGACTTTTAAACACATTTTTTTTGTGTGTGTGTTAAATTTTTAATTCCAAATAGGATAGCGGAGCAGTAGCGAGTAACGGATCATCACTTACGTTACATGAAGATGGATTTCTTGCTAGTTGCAGTCTTCGTGATGGCGTTGCTAACAAGTGGCACATACGAAACATGTGCGCTATTGCTATTTGCCTCTCATCAATTACAATTAATCAGCTGGGTTGTTAACAGTTCTCAACGAATGTATCGCCAATACCGAAATTCATTTTTCAAATTATTGCCCCTGGAACCCAGTTCCTTTCGTATTTTTCAAATGTTGCTCACTATAACGTAACTATTGTTTTGTCCATAGCGGTGCGATCGCTAGTTTAAGAACAGCCTAAAACA
Source organism: Helobdella robusta (assembly GCF_000326865.2). Taxonomy (NCBI): domain Eukaryota; kingdom Metazoa; phylum Annelida; class Clitellata; order Rhynchobdellida; family Glossiphoniidae; genus Helobdella; species Helobdella robusta. Next base: position 1,677,991 of record NW_008704170.1, on the reverse strand, counting down.
GATTGCGTGACGTTAAATTGCTCGAATAGTCATCAAATTTGAAGGGAGTTAACATGAATGTCCAGGGCCGAATTTTGAAGAGGTGTGGGGGCCCGGAGTCAGTAGAAGAACGAAGATCCCTAATCATTTTGGAATCAAAGCAGCAATTTTTTGTCAATTTTTTTTAATTCATAAAATCATTTAGGCGAAAATGATAATGCAAATGTTTTTATTTTATCTGGTAAATCAACTGTCTTCCTGAAGTTAACAAAATTGCTAAGATTAAATTAAACAGCTTTTTGAAGCACTTTAACTAGTTTTAAATCACTAAAATAAGACGAGAACGTTTCAAGATGAGAAAAAATAGCGTTGACAAACCAGGAAAAAGAAAAAAAACACTTTGATTTATATTTCTAATTCACCACCAAAAAAGGCGTTCAACTTAAAAAAATGAAAGGATTGTTTTTAAAGATATATCCAATCAACGTTCAAAACCACTTGTATCGATTGATTTTTATATATTTTCATGTTCAATAAGGTATCAAGTTCGATACCTGCTATCAAAAGGTATCGCTTATACCAAATCCAATACTGGATAACTTTCGCCAGCCAAATACCGCCGGTGGCAATACTTCGATATTAACAACCCTGATTTAATTAATTAACTAATTAGATAATTAATTGATTGTTTTATTTTCTCAAACGTCTTCAAGATTGTATACAAGCGGCACATACCATTCAAATTTTACACAAATTAAACACTGTCAAATAAAAAAAATTTTCCTTACATACCGAGGCTGACATGCAACAAACAGATACATACATACATGCACACACATACAAACATAAAACCAACAGATACACACATACATACACACACACACATATATATATATACACATGCAACAAACAAAGCCATACAGACATGCATACATACACACACACACATACACATACAATCAAACATACGTGCACTTCACTCTAATTACCACTTCACAGATCAAGTAATTCCGACGTATGCCACCCAAAGTACTTTCACTGATTTCTACAGAAACGGGCCCAACAATTTGATAGATGGTGACCCTACAACCTGCACGAAGGTCGGCCCTAGCTACCCCACAAACCAGCCCGCTTGGGTCCTGTTGGATCTCGGCGCAGCTTATAATGTTCACTACATTAATATTTACAATACTGATGATCAACAAGGTAGGTTTGTTTGTTTTTGTTTGTTTTCTCTGTTTGTGGTGTTTGTTTGTGTCTTTGTTTGTTTGTGTCTTTGTTTGTTTGTGTGTGTGTGTTCAATAATTTAATTACTATTTTATTTTTATTTGAAAATTTAGCGGCAAAATTGCTGTCGAATTTCTACATATCGATAAACGCTGATGGTCTAGCGCAGTTCGACAGTGCCAGCAGCAAGATATGCCATATCCAGTTCTCAAATAACGGTTGAGTATTACGCACGCACGCACGCACGCACACACACACACACACACAGATACT
>NW_008704170.1:1581512-1671512 GCF_000326865.2 Helobdella robusta | reverse complement strand
ATTGCACGTGACAGGTGAGAGTATCATTGTAATCGAACCTGGTTAATGCAAAAGCACTGCCAGGCACCTTAACCATTATGCCACTGCGCCGATTAAATAAATAATATGTTTTCTAGATTCTTCGTAAAGTAGCTACGAAAGATGTTATGACGGCGTTGTTATGTACAAAACCGCTAAACAAACCCCCCCCCCCCCCACACACACACACGTGCACACACACGCACATACACACGCACACGCACACACGCACATTTTCCAGTAAGTCTAACTTCTACCAACCAAATTCTGACGACCGTTTATAATGGCGAGATGCCGTATTACTTCTGCTTCACTGCTGATTGGTCTACAACGCTAAGTGATTTCGCATGCAAGTCACTAGGATACGGGTTGCTATAATTTTATTATTTATATTTCTATTATTATTATTTATTATTATTTTTATTATTATTGTTATTAATATTATTATCTCCACTTTTATCAGTTAAATATATACCCACCCACACAACATTGTATGATAAAAATCGATCAGCGGTTGTAACGATACAGTAAAAATTTTATTTCAGTCGTTCAATTTTAGTTAATTATTAATAATTGTTGTTAAATTACTAATCTTGAAACCTATACCCCAAAATATGAATCAGTATATCCAACTTCACTGATGTAGTTTTCATGAAAGCTTCAAACATTCTGACGGTTAATGGAGCAATCTCAATGAGAAATATCAGCGAATTCTTGCAACTTTTTCAGAAGACGTTAGCATGCTACCACTACTGCTATTACTACTAATACTACTGCTACAGCGGCTTATTATCACTACTACTTTTACTACTACTTCTGCTACTGCTGCTACTACTACTGCTGATTCTAAATTTTTATAACTTACAGGTCGACATGTGAGAATGATATCTACGTAAAGCTGTTTTGTTTCAATTTAGGTAATTTTACTATTTCAACAAAATTATTTTTAAACTTTTGAATGATAAAAATTTTCTAATTACTATCTATACTGTTATAACCTTTGGAATCACATTTAATTTTATTTTAATTAATATTTTATTTATAATTATATTAATCATAATAAATTGTACAACCTATTGACAGAATGCGGTAAGAAGAAAATATTTTCCAGCCTAATAGATTCCTACATTGTTGACGGCAGCCTGGCTAGGGTGGGCGGATGGCCCTGGCATGCCCAACTCTACATGAATGGTAACTATCGGTGTGGGGGGTCCGTCGTCACCCAGTATTGGATTATTACCGCGGCCCATTGTGTTGTGTTAGTGGGGTTTTCTTCTTCTTTTCTTCTTCTTCTTCTTCTTCCTTTTGTTAATGTTGTTTTTTTTTGTAAATTCTTTTTTGTTTTCTTTCCTTCAACTTTATTAATTTTTCAGGGCTTCTGTCACAAAAAGAAATTTTAATTTGATGAAATAGTGATTGTAGGTGCGATTGTAGCAGTATTAACAAAAGTAAACTTAAAACATATATTGATAACAGCAGACATAAGATAAGAGATGCGTAATTTGATTGTAATGTTCATTCTTCTAAACCTCTTGATAAACTCATTAAAAAAATGAAATAATTATAAATTATCCTAAAACAAAAATACTCCTATTAATAATAATTGGCCATCTTTTAAAATAAATTTCTCCACAATGACCAGAGATGCAGCTGGAAACATCTATCCAACATCGTCTTTCAGCGTCAAGGTGGGAACAAACCTTCTATTCGATCCCAACGCAATCGCTTACACGGTCAGCTCCGTCCGGACTCATCCCTTCTACGATGATTTTACTGTTTTCAACGACATGGCCCTTCTTAAATTGTCGACCCCCTTAACTTTCAATGCTCTCATTCAGCCGGTCTGCTTGCCAGATGAAAGTTTCAATGACAAGAAATTGGCGGCAATGGATGTTTGTGTGGTCACTGGGTTTGGGAGGACTAGTTTAAGTAGGTTTTTTGTATTGTATTTTACTGGTTGTATTTGTAAAAAAAGTTTAGAATAACTTTTGCTTTTAAAGACATTTAGTTGATATTTTATCGAAAATAAATTTTTTATATCTTTAAAAAAAAAAGACTAATTTTTTATATCTTTAAAAACATCCCACACCAACCTAACGAACAGATCTGCCGGTGTCGAAGTACTTACTGCAAGGTCGCATGAACTTCATGAACTACGAAGACTGCATCTCCAACGTAGCCAGCCTAACGGGGAGTTCTAAGTTGCTGGTCAGATCTCAACTGGACGAGAAGATCATGATATGCGCTGGTTCTGTGCCGACATCCATCGGTGTCAACACTTGCAAGGTTCATTTTTTGGTGATTCCATTTGTTTTTTAAGTTTTTTTGGCTAAATTCAAATTGCTTTTTAAATATTTTATTGATATTTATATATTTGTAACCATTTTTTCATTAATATTTGTTAAAAATTTCGCAACAAACACACGTTGTATGTAAATAGATACACGCAACTGCAAACATCACGTAATTTTTTATTTCTCTTCTGCTGTATTGAAATTATTTTATTTACAAGGGGGACAGTGGCAGTCCCTATGTTTGTAGGGACTCAAATGGTGTCTGGTTCCAAGTTGGGATTGTCAGTTTTGGATTTTCGGCAAAAGTTGATTCCTGCTCAAATAGTGTCTTCAGTCGGGTTTCTGCCTTCAAAAGTGTGATCGACAACATCTTAAACAGCTAACAACTTGCCTCCTATGTGTGTTGTTTTACTTTATCTTGGAATTTAGTAACACGGGTTTTGTTTCTATAGTTAGAAATATGGTTCTGAAATAATTTGAAAATGATAGAAAATATATTTAAGCTGTTTATTAGGTTGGTTTCTAACTCATCCGGTTCGATTTAACATTGTATATACATCCTAGTCCAAAGCCTATGTAACAACTGCATCTTTTGTTGAGTTCGTCCAAATTTTTTCCGATTGTAACAAATAAAAAATTTATTAAGTTTCACTTTTTCATATTTTCACCAAGAAATAGCACGAGTCCAACTTTACAATTTAATAATTTTAATGCCAATTTAATACGAAATTAACTCACTACACAACTGCCATGCTACCTGTACAACAAAAACAACAACAACAGCAGCATCATGAACGATGTTACAAAAAATATGATTCAAATATAATACATGCGAATAAAAGCTAATTTGCTTTAAAAATTAGACTAAAGTTCATAAAAACTAATTATTAGCAAGACTGGTAAAACAATCTCAAATTCAAAGAAAAATATTTAAATAATGAGTAACATTTTCATGACCACATTACTATTACTGCTGTCACTACTACTACTACTTATGCTGCTATTGTTGCTGCTACTTTTGCTACTACTACTACTACAACAACTGCTAATACTGCTGCTGCTACTACTACTACTAGTGTATCCAAAAGTAAGACCAAACTAGTTAAATTTCTCGGACTCATTTGACGAAAATCGAAACAAAGTTCTACTAAGTTCCATTCAAATGCACAGAAGCTACAGCTGCTTATTAAAAATGTTTGCATTACGTAGGTATCTATATATATATGTGTGTGTGTGTGTTGTGCTGACTACTACTACTACTACTACTACTACTACTACTACTAATTTTACTACTACTACTACTACTACTTTTACTACTACTACTACTACTACTACTACTACTACTACCACTACTACTACTACTTCTACTAATAATAATAATAATAATAAATGTATTATTGTTATGGTTATTTTTTTTTCTGACGTTTCAGAGCACCGAAACTCATTCTACCTGCAAAATTTGAAATAAAAACAACAACAATAATAATAATAACTATTATTATTACTGTTATTACAATTGATTATTATTAATGTATTATTATTATTACAATTGATAATAGTAATAATAATTATTATTATGATTATAACAATGGTATTACTAATAGGTACACTTCTTTTATTGACAAATGACTAAAAGAAAAAGTAAATAGATTAATAATAATAATAATAATAATAATAATGATGATGATGATGATGATAATAATAATAATGATAATAATAATAATGCTGATGATAATAATAATATAATTAATAATAATAGAAACTCGTGACGACAATTTTTAAGTAATAATAACAATAATATTAATAATAATAAACCACAATAACACTAACGACAGCAGTCATAACAATATAAACACTTTAAAAATCCTGAATCCACAAAACTGGATAGCTATAGCCATAAATCACGGTGCGAAATATTTAATAATAAAAATAATGATAACAATAATAATAATAATAATAACAATATTAATAATAATATGATTATCATGATAAAAAATAATATTAGAAATAAAAACAACAATAACAACCACAGTATATAAGAGGATACGTTTAACAATGAAAGTGTTGCAGCAGCGCTTAAGCATTAACTTTTTTTTGTGCGCAATGTTAATCAGCAAAGTTAATTGCATTACTATATGCTTTTGCTATCTGAGTGTCGTAATAACTGCTCGTAAGTTTCGTTTTTTAGACTTAATCTAAAGAATTGTCAATATTTTTCAGATTTCCAAATCTATTTTAAATGAATTTCAATATCTGTTTTAATATTTTATAAAAATTTTTACGATTTTGCCAAGTCAACCTATGTTCCAGTGGTCAATTTCAATGTGGTAGTGGCAAGTGCATAACTAATAAGTGGCTATGTGATGGTCTGTTGGATTGTGCCGATGGAACCGATGAAAAACAATGCGGTTTGTTATGTTTCTTCTACTTCTTCTTCTTCTTCTTTTCCTTCTTCTTCTCCTTCTTCTTCTTCTTATTGTTATTATTATTAATTATCATTATTATCAAATAATTTAATCAAATAATGAAGTGAAAACTGTGGATTTAGCTGATTTCTATTTTGTAAAATAAATATTATTTAAAACTTCTTTATTTTGTAGGAATGGCGATGTTTCGACTGAAACATTCATGCTAATGGTAACATAAACCCACATTACTAATCTTTATATTAAACTATACTATACACCATGGGTGGGCAAACCTTTTGCTGTGAGGGCCGCATTGAAAACTGTTTTACCTTTGAAGGGCCGCATATGTACTTAAAGAGCAATTTTTTTGACCCTTGGAAAATTTTTTTAAGATTTGTGGCTTTTTTTGGTGAACAAGGCCTCGCCCACGCCTGCTGTACCCCATACCTTTTTAAGTTTATTTTAATTCAAACATCATTTAATTTAAATAAATTAAATAACTTTTTATAAAACTAACAAAACTCAAATTTTAGATTTTTTGTATAGAATTAAATGCCTCTCAACTGGCAACTTTTGGTGTCAGAATACTACAAGGTGTTTAATGAAGAAGGAGATATGCGATGGAGTCAAGCACTGTCCTGATAATAGCGACGAAGTGAATTGTGGTAAGGGGTCAAAATGATTGGGTGCAGTGTGATTTGTGAGGCGCTGATTTTAGCATAACATAGCATAACATAACATGGCATAGCATAACGTAACGTAACATAACATAATGTTGCCAGTAAGGACTTGGCTGTTAAAACTTTTAAAATATAGTGAAGATTGAAATGTTGTATGATTGTCAGTTTGTTTGGTCGTTTGGTTGTTTGTTTGTCTGTCCCTCTGTTTGTTTGTTTGTTTGTTAAAAACATTAAAACCATTCAGAAATTATTATTTTGTTCATAAAAACTTCAATATTTGGTTTTTCTTTAAGCTAAAAAATAAAATTAATATTTTAAAAAAGATAACAATTTTTCCCAAAAGCTTGTAAAACGTATCAGCACAAGTGTGCTCAGAGCGGTGAGTGTATAAACTGGAAATGGCTATGTGATGGAGTGAAGGATTGTCCTGTTGGAGATGACGAGGATGAGAGAATGTGTCGTTAGTCTTTAGTTTCTCAATTTTATTTTGTCAAATTGATTGAAATTGTATGGTTTTGTTTTTTATTCATATAAAAATATGTTTTGTTTATTCATTTTTTTGTCTGTTTGCGAGTCCATTCATTCAATCATTCATTCATTCATTCGTAAGTTAAGCTCGTTTAGCGTATAATAGCTATGTTATGCTATGTCATTCATTCGTTCAATCATTCGTACATTCATTTATTCATTCACTCATTCATTTATTTTTTCATTCATTTATTAATCTTTTTTTTCAGCCCCTTGTCAAAAGGACGAAATAAAATGTGACAAATGGCGAAGATGTATCTCAAACAGTCTCCAATGCAACGGCATTCTGGACTGCACCGAATATCTGGATGAGAAAGATTGCTGTTGGTTGAAACACTTCAACTTTTGAATTATAAATTTTCATGATTATTTTGTTTTTATTTCATTTTATTCCATTTTTTTCGTTTATTAGCTCTTTGTTCATTCATTTATGCGCATGTTCATTCAATTATTCCTTCATTCGTTCGTTCGATCGTTCGTTCAGTCAATCATTCATTCATTCACTCACTAACTTATTTCATAATTTCACGTAGCTAATATAAAAATAAACTAACAACGAACTCTATCGCAAATTGTTCGGCAGTGAGTATCAAGGAATCGAACCTGTTAACAGCCACTTACAAGGGAGTGCCCGGTTACATGTTCTGCTCTGATGGCTGGCTGGCTGAACACAGCGAGGCGGCCTGCCATTATATGGGATATAGGTTTCCAAACGAATCAACAGAAGAGATTATTTTACTCGTTTCATCACTCTATTTATATATATATATTTATTAACTTATCATTAGTCATTAATTTTTTATTCAATTATTAATTTTATGATTAACTAAAGATTTAGTTTTTTACAAAGATTTTTTTTCGAAAATTTTTCAAGTCGCAGTATATGGACCGGAGTAGCTATAAATTACGTTAATGAATCGCTTGGAGTTAACTACGGCATCTACAACAATGGAATCAATTTTCTAAACGGATTCAAATTAACGTAAGTCATCATTTTATAAAAAATGACCACATTTGTTATACTCTTTCTCTCTCTCTCTTTCTTCCCATTTTTCCTCTTTTATCTCTCTCTTTTTCTTTCTCTCTTTCTTTTTCTTTTTATAAAAATTTTAATGATTCACTTTTAAGTAAGTTAACATTTTATAACAACTCTTAGCATTAAGTTTGTTTCATTACTCTCTCTCTCTTCCTTTCTCTCTCTTTTTTACTCTCTCTCTCTCTTCTTTTTTTTTACCTCTCTCTTTTTCTCTCTGTCTCTCTCTCTCTTTCTCATTTTCTTTCTTTATTTTTTCTTACATATATTCATTTAAAATTTCAGAAATTATTGTCCGAGTAGTAACTACATCAGGCTGAACTGTTACAATCAAGGTGGCCGTTTGTATTACTGTCATTCTATTTACGCTTGCCAACTTCATCATCGTCGTCGTCATCATCATCACCACCACCACCATCATCATCATCATCATCACCATCCCCATCATCATCATCATCATCACCATCCCCATCATCATCATCATTTAGATTATCATCATCATCGTTATCATTATCGTCATTGCTGTTATATCGTCATCGTCTTCATATTTGCTGCTGTTCATCACTCATCACAACCGTATGATCATAACAATTTATACAACCTCCTAAAAATTTCCTAAAAAAAAAATAAATAAATTCACGAATTTGAAGAATGCGGGCGAAGGGATAGTACGTTCGACACGAGAGATTCCTACATCATAAACGGAGATATCGCGAAGAATCACGCCTGGCCCTGGCAAATACAAATGTATTTGTCTGGCGACTTCCAGTGTGGGGGTAGTATTCTGAACGAGAGGTGGATTTTGACGGCTGCCCATTGCATCTGGTCAGAATTTTTAGACATTTTTGAATTTAAGTTTAATAAAAAACTTTATTAAACGTTTTAAAACTAGTTATTGATATGGTTAAAACTATTTGTTGATATAATTACTTAAAAGTTAATCTAATTATGATAAATTATGAATATAATTATCAGTGGCTACTGAGATTGTGCTTACATTGAAACCTGGCCACTGCAAGACATGACTGAATGTTTCATCAGCGTTGCAATGTTGTCGTCTGATATATTCAGATTTTTTCAAATTATTTATTCAGTAATTCTTAGAGCAATCAATAGCAATCACACAAAAAATACCTTTGAAGTGGCAGTTAGATTCGAATCCAGTAACTGCAAGAGCACTGACAGGCGCCTTAACCGTTACACTATCACTCCTTCGAATTAATAAAACTTGATGAAACACATCACAGGATGGAAAATGGAACGATGAATAACGTACGAAACATTAGAGTGACAGTTGGAACTAACTTACTGAACGACAAAGGCGCCAAAGAACTTTCTGTAGTAATGGTCCAAGGGTTTAATTACTCAAAGACGGGCTTTGTAAACGACATTGCCCTGTTAAAACTGAGTGAACCACTAACGTTCAACAAATCCGTCCAGCCGATCTGCTTGTTGAATCCAACGTTTGCTGGGGTTTTTGACGTTTGTGTGGCTACTGGGCATGGAGTCTATGAGACAAGTTAGTTTAGCGGTGGGGCGTTTGCCTTCTGGTTCAAATCTGAATTTTTTGTTCTCACTGAAGAATACGTTTTTGTTGTTTCGCTAATGGTACTTTGTTTCAAAATGTAGAAAAATTTAATTTTTATATTATTCAGATAACGTAGATCTACCCAGCACAATGATGATGGAAGGGAAGATGGACATGATGAGTCATTTTGAATGTGCGTCCGCCCTTTACGACTTGCAAGCTTTCTCCCTTATGAACGACCTACGCGCTGATATGCATCTCTGCGCTGGTTCGTCGCCAACATACAAAGGAGTAAACACTTGTAGAGTTAGAAACATATTTTTTAATTAAATAACCAACTAATTAATTAATTAGCTTATAAATTAATTAATTAATTTATTTTTCATTATGGTCGATAAAGAAAATACAAATGCGTGGATTTAAGTTCATATACCTATACATAGAATTCATACAATATTGTATAAAATTTGGTTTCCATCCAACAACACATGTTTATATGTTTATTTACGATAATTTTTCCATTTAAACTTACCAGGGTGATTCGGGTGGCCCTTTAGTGTGTAGAAACTCGAAGTTTCAATGGTTCCAAGTGGGGGTTACAAGTTTTGGGGCCGACCGGACCGATGCCAGATGCACCCTGTCCGTCTTTACCTCAGTGCCTTATTATTATCAAAATATTTCGAAAGTTATCGGTACCTGATTTTTTTTCAGTTGAGCGTTGTTTGGCTACAAATTGACAAAAATTTTTTTTATAAAGTTTATTAACAGCTGTAGGTTAGATAAGTATTAATTGACGTAATTAATTATTTGAGTTATTTTTACTAGAAAAATAGAAAAATTTGTATCAATTTTATGTATTTCAACGTACTAGTTGAATCACCTTTTTAGGGTTTACGTTGATTTTTAAACGCTTTATTAATAAATGAATGCTAAACGAAATCGAATTCGATATACCACTTTAAATATACAGATAATACCACAGCTATAAATATACTAACAACAAAAAAATACAATGAAAATTTGCGAAGACTGGCACGAAAATGTTTTTCATAAGCTTAAGCTACATCTTTTATAACTGATCATTAGTAAGTGTTGACACACCACACACACACACACACACACACACACACACACACACACACACACACACACACACACACACACACACACACACACACACACACACACATACACACACACACACTCACACATACACACACACACACACAAATACAACTATAACACACAGCTATCTATCTACCTTCTAGTAATGAATTACTTTGCAATATGTGGGACAATTCGGTCTTTAATATAATAAACACACGCATTTTTATACTTGATAAAAATTAATAATAATAATAATAATAGTTAATAATAATAATAAGTTATAATAATTAATATTTTATTACAGTTGATTGATATCAATCAGACTTATGGCTATATAAGCTGATGTAATTTATAGCCATGTAACAAATGCAAATAAAATAAATAATAACAAAAATATTTATAATAATGTTTATAGTTAATAATATTAATAATTATTATTTATAATTATTCATAATTATTATTATTTTTATTATTAACTCACGACGATTTGCGAAGGTTCAATTACGTTTGTTTGTTCTTCTTAACGATTGGTTCTGTTTTCTATTGTACCGTTGCTCATAGAGCAATATCAGCTCGTATACAAACATACATACATACATACATACATACATACATACATACATACATACATACATACATACATACATACATACATACATACATACATACATACATACATACATACATACATACATACATACATACATACATACATACATACATACATACATACATACATACATACATACATACATACATACATACATACATACATACATACATACATACATACATACATACATACATACATACATACATACATACATACATACATACATACATACATACATACATACATACATACATACATACATACATACATACATACATACATACATACATACATACATACATACATACATACATACATCCATCCATACATACATACATACATACATACATCCATCCATACATACATACATACATACATACATACATACAAATATATAAGGTTTCTTATAAAACATTTTCGTTCAAATCCAATTGTCATTTTTGCTTAATTCATGCAGAATTGTGTCATGGTATATTTGAGCTGATCGTATATCATTGTTTTACTGATATATATCTTCTATTATTAATATTTTTATTAAATTTATCTGTTTAATATTGATTTTTCAAGTTTATTTTATTAATTTTTTTCTATCTATATACATACATATATGCGTTTATTCCTACTGTGATATACGAAAGATATGGAAATATATGGAAGATTTTTTAGGAAGAATTATTTAATTTCCATAGTTCCATTGCTATTTTCAGTTCATCTGTTTTGTTTTGCCTTTCCAGGTCGGTATGAACATTTAGAAAAAAATTATTATTGTTAGAGAACTTTTGTTCTATTTGTATCTCTTATCAACTTTTAATGCACTGTAATTCTACGTAAGAACGTGTTTTTAGACAAACATTCTCATAAAATCAAATTTTTTTCCTTCAAGAATTCATTGAGAACATATCGCAAAACAGACCAGCAAATCAGAGCAGCACATTTTCAAACAAATGGGCTTCACTGGCTGTCGACGGATCTGATTGGACGTGCTCAGTTGCAGGCATCGGCTCATCGTCCAATGATATAGCTTGGTGGAAAGTTGACCTCATGAATATTTATGAAGTGGCAGGAGTGGTGATTCTCAATACTCTCGACGATTATGGTCTGCTTGACTTTGTTGTTTTTTTTGTATTTGAAAAAGATTTGAAAGATGTTATTTAAATAATTTTTTAATTAAAAAACAAATTTTTAATTATTTGACCTGTAAAACTATATGCCGACTCTTATTAGATTGACCTGTAGTTAATTGCTCCGCGTGTGGGTTTGTTTTTTCTGGTTTGGGAGAACATTTTATCAACATTTTAACACAACACTTCATTCCTTTCGTGACTAAATGGCGCTTTTTACATTTTTTTTTATAACAGAAAATTTTCTCCGATTCATTTCACGCTAATGTTGTGTTCATCTGTCTTTGCCGGGTTTTATGTGTTTTGTCTCCGTTTTCAGTGATTGTGTGCGTATGTCTGTTTGTCTGTTTGTCTGTGTCTGTCTATCTGTCTGTCTATGTAATTGTTTTACTGTTTTGTTATGTGTTCGGTGCACATACATTCGGTGGTCGGTAGTGGTCGTGCAGGTTAAAATTTTTTATGATCTCAAAGTATGCGCTCTTTAAAGGACAACATTGACGACGTTGAGAACATAATTAATAATAATAATAATAATAATTACAATAATAATATTATAATAATAATATAAACAAGGCTATTTATAGTAACAATGATACTACTACTATTACTAGTACTACTACTACTATTATTACTACTACAACTACTACTACTCCTACTACTATTACTAACAATAATTATAATAATGTTAACTTTAAAATTCCTCCATAGAATCTGGATATCTATCCGATTTCACTGTATATGTATCCCAAACCAATGACGACCTTGGATATGTTTGTGCCATCTATAACTCATCAACCCATGTACCGAAAGGTATTTTATACACACACACACACACACACACACACACACACACACACACACACACACACACACACACACACACACACACACACACGAACACACACACATGAACAAATATACACACATCCATACATACGCACACATACACACTTACAAAAACGCCAATCACATTCACACACACATACATATATACAGTGTATGTTTATCTGTGTGTGAAAGATAGTTTGTTGTCTGTATGCGTGTTGTTTGTGTGTATGTGTATGTGTGTGTGTGCATTCGTGTGTGTGTGTGTGATATATCGCTACGAGATAGTAATTTATTCTGATTTATCTAATTAATGCTGCTTAATTAAATTCTTATATCTTTCAAATAGTTAAATTCAAAAATAAAATTTAATAGTTATTTATTTCTCTTACCTGTCACGTTCGTGAAGTTAAGATCATCATAATCCCCGCACGGCAAAAGTTTTGTCGTGTTAAAATGTCTGCGTGTGTGCATGTGTGTGTGTGTGTGCGCTTATTTGTTTGTTTGTGTGTGTGTTTGTTTGTTTGTGTGTGTCTGTGTGTTTAATGCATATATAGAGTGCCTGAGTTTTTTTTATTCTTCTGAGTATGAGCAGTGTCCATAAACAAATATGCGCGTTTGTGTGTGTGTGTATCTGTGTGTTTTTTCATGTGTGTGTGTGTGTTTGTGTGTGTGTGTGTGTGTGTAATATTTATGATAAAGACTTAATAATGAAAAATTGTCTGTGACGAATTGAATGCAAAAATTAAAATACGACATTTCGTTAGTGGTAAGATTCAACATTCTTCGAATTTTATATTAAAAATAACTTGTCTTTCCGTTAAGTTATTGTTGTGAAGTGAATAATAGTGAGTGATATACGCACCACACACACACACACACACACACACACACACACACACGCACACACACTCATGCACGCATGCGCGCACACACGCAAGAAGTTCAAATGAACCTATGACTCTTTGATAGTTAACAGTATTCGTAGAAATGTATGAATGTTTGTAATCAATTAAAAATACGTACATACTCGCACAGGCAAACAGTGTCACACACACCTACATAAACACACGCACGCACACGCACACACATACGCACACATACTCAAAACACATCAAACTGCCCTTCATTTAAAGGCGAACTAGTCAATTTAACATGCCAGTCATCATCACCAGTAGCAGCCGGAACAAAAGGAAGATACGTAACTATAAAAAGAGGCAGAGGTGGGTTTCGAACCGACGCCCTCTGCCTTTGCGAGGTGAAAGTATATGGCTGGCAATCTGGTATTAGCATTAATGAAGACCCTGGTAACAACAACAACAACAACAACGACAAAAATAATAACAACAACAACAACAATAATAATAATAGCAGTATCAATAACGAAATTAATAGCAAAGTTAATATTAGAGACACCAGAATTAAAGAGAAAGCAGTTGGTTAGTTGGTCTAGTGGTGCTTGATTCTATTTCACTATTTCAGTTCAATTCTTTAACTACCAATGATAACGAATGAGTGAATGAGTGAGTGAATGAATGAATGAACGAACGAATGAATACATGTAAGAATAGATGGACGAATGAATGAATGAATTAATTAATTAATTAACAAACAAACGAACGAACAAAAGAACGGACAATTTATTTAGAAAAAATCAACAAAAACACAAACCGCAGATATTGTTGTGAAGCCAGTAAGCGCTCGCCAAAGCAGCGTCTATGACGGTAAAGTCGGGCAGCTGGCGATCGACTCGGATCCTCTGACGTGTTCTTTGGCTGGCGTTGGATCGCAGTCGCCAGATGTGGCCTGGCTTCAAGTAGATCTGGGAGGTGTATACTCCGTTAAAGAGATCGTCATGCTTAATGCTAAAGATTATTATGGTTATTTTGAAGTATAGCTGTTCGATTTTCATCCTCTTGTTGTTTTTTCTTTTGGTTTTGTGCTGTTGCGGTTGTTGTTGATACTTCAGATTTTGTTGTTGTTTGTTTAAGACGTTATTTCATTCTTTGGCAATTGTTTCAACAGTTTTTTTTAGAACACAATAGTGGTATCAACAACATTGTCATCTACTTTGAAAACAGAATATAGTTTCTTAGTTCAGTTTTTATTTTATTAATACAAATAAAAACAAATAAAACTAATCTCACTTACAACCATCCTATCAATAAAAAACATTTTCCAACAACAACAACAAACATAACAACAACAACAACAACCAACAACAACAACAATAACAACAACAACAGAATCTCTCTTCATGTCCAACTTCGTAATCTCAGTGGATACAACGTCCAAAACTAACCCAACGACAAATGGCGACAACATCCCAAGCCCACCGCAGCAACTATGCTTCACCTATCATTCCATGGAACCATACGCACCAGCAGATGCCAACGCATCCATTCCGTGTTTTCCATCTGCCGTCGTTGGTCGATATGTGACCTATTTCAGACTTCCTGGAGGTTTTAGGCAAGATGCCATTAGCGTGTGCGAGATGTTGGTTGTATGCGATCAACTTTTAGGTTGTTAGGCTGGAAATTTATTTTTTTTGGGGTGATTTTTGGTAATTTGGGTGAATATTTTTGGTGTTGTTAGTTAAAATTGTCATTGTTTTTGTTTATTGAGATATTATTAATACATAGTAGGCAACTTTATTAATAAACAAGACCACGTGCTTATTACAAAATTAAAGTCTTTTTTTGATAATTTGAGTAAATTAAACCTTGCAGAGTTAATGTTATTTGAATGAAAATAAAATTAAATGATTTCATGTATTTGTTAGGTAGTGAGCCCGCCACAATGAAACCAGCAACTTCTACCCTTATTAGCACAACAACGACAACATCAAATTACATTTCTATATCTACTGCTACTCCGACGACTACTACGACTACTTCTACTACTACTCCGACAACTACTACGACTTCTTCTACTACTACTTCAACAACCAGTGCAGCCATTCTTTCCACAAGAAATTCTTCTCTAAGTAATTTGATTATAATATAAATCAAATTTTTTTTCTTTTTAACTATTTAAAAGGGGGAATAATTACGACATTCATTTTAATAACGATGACTTTTGATGACAGCCAAAATTTAATGATTACATGACGGCTTGAAGATTATGAAGAGGACGACGTAGTTTAATGTAAACTACAATATATCAAAAAACTATCAAACATAAAATATTTGACGCCGTCAATAAACGATTTCAAATTGACAATCCTTCTAACCTCACTGAAACCTCACAGACTCATACAGGATTTATACAAAATATTCATAAATCATTTTGAAAGATTAAAAATTTATAAACCTTCTGACCGTATTGTAGATTTATACAGGGTTTACCCAGTAAACTACACGCAGAGTAGCCAGTTTAGTGTCTACTACGGTTACTACGCTTTGGATGCTTCGGCTACAACTTGCGCCATCATGGGTGAGGGTTCGTATTCAACAAATTATGGCTGGTTTCAAGTTGACATTGGGGAAGAAGTTTTGGTAGATTCAGTCGTTCTAGTCAACATTCAAACATCTGGTTTGTGTGTGGTTTATTTTGTTATTCGTTCGTTCGTTTGTTTGTTAACTTGTTCATTCATTCATTTATTCATTCGTTCATTCATTTAATTCTTTTCTCATTCGATTGTATTGGTCTAAAAATCTGATTCACTTGAAATATTTAAAAAGTATCAAACAATTCTGCTACAAAACCGATTTCAATTTAGAAATTAAAATAAAATTTCTTCAATAAACTTCCTATAAATTACCTTATCAAACATATACTTATGAAATATTCACTCACATCTGACGTCCAAAAACCAACAAAAGATGCAACTCACCCACACAAGCAGATTACGTCTACTTGTCAAATTTCGCCATATACCTCGGCCAAACTTCAAACTTGACCACTACGACAAACGCGTGTGGCTACTACAGTGAAATTGCTGGAAAGGGAGCTGTGGTCAAGGTCCGGTGCCAAACCACGTCAGTTTCTGGGAGGTTTCTTACCGTTAAAAAGATTGGAGGTTTCAGACAAGACGCACTGACCATCTGTGATTTGCAAATTTGGGCGGCTGGTTTTGAGCCAGGTTTGCTGGGCTTTTTGGGAAAGTTTTTTCTATTTAATTCTATTTTAGTTACATTATTTTTCTTTTTCATTATTCCAATTAATTCTATTTAATATTTAAAAAGTTGAATCTTAATTGATTCAATGAAACGAACTTAAAATGGAATCAATGATATTTGAAAAACCTTATATAATAACATAAAGTTACGTTGACTTGAAAAAAATTCAAAAACAGCCCAGCTTTTACTGAAGCCTGTTTCAACGACAGTGAGTAAAAATGTAACATCGTCATCTTCATCATTATCCTCATCTTCATCATCCTCATCTCCATCTCCACCATCATCGTCGAACGGCTATTCGGATGACCACAAATTAGTTGCATGTTCCCTGATTGGGAAGGTTCCAGACGAGGACGCATGGTACCAAGCCGATTTCGGCTACTTTTACCTCTTCAAAAAGGTGCTCATCACTAACTCCAGACAGGCAACTGGTTAGCTGGTGTGGTTGCGACAATTGCATTTGTAGAAACGACTAATGAAAATATTTCGAATAAAATTTAGTAGTAGTAGTAGCAGGTAACAGTAACAGCAACAGCAGCTGCAGTAGTAAGTAGTAGCAGCAGCAGTTGTAAAAGTAGTGTCAGTAGTAGTTTTGTTCATTCAGCGGTGTTATGAAATTTCAGAAATTTACGCTATATAAATTTATCTGATCGATTGATTATTGATTGATTGATTAATTAATTAATTGATGGATTAACTATTTGATAAATTAATTCAGTAATTAATTAATTAATTAATTACAGAGGCGATATACCTGAGTAACTTCATCATCTCAATTGGGTCGGCAGAGATAAGGTCAAGCAACTACCCACACTCATCTCAAACCTGCTACTCCTACGAAAACTCAACCGCCATTCTTCCGGGCGCTGATGTGGAAGCCGTCTGCACTCCGCTTCCTGTCTACGGGAGGTATGTGGTGATGAGAAAAACTGGAGGCCCAAATCCCGATATCCTGGCTTTGTGTGCTGTCACTTTTGTAGTTGTATCCGCCGAAGGCAGTTAGTGTTGTTGTTGTTGTTATTTATTAGCATTAGTAGTAATGGTGATTGCTGTTGAAGTAGTTATATTGGTGTTGCATTTGTTCGTTGCTGATACCTCTAAGAAATATTGAAGGGAGAATTGTAAAAAAAAATACAACAGGCTGTCCGACAAATATGTTTAAATGTGCAACGGTGTCCAGGTGCATCCCGACGAACAAGACGTGCGACGGTCTCAACGACTGTGGCGATCTTTCCGATGAGCAAAATTGTAGTTAGTACAAAATTTCACCGAAATTTATCAACAAAATTGGGAAAAAATTATTTCCGCCATGAAAATTACTGTCAGAGGGGTAGCTAAGGGGGTCGTTGGGATTGAAAATTAGCTAAGGATAAGATAATGTAGAAGAAAATGTCTTTTGAAACTTTGATTAGAGACTGTAAATTATTTAACTTTTTTTTCACAAAAATGTAGATTTATACTAGAAAAATAACCGAAAATACCAAAACAGAAAAAAAGATCCATAATTAAGCGTCGCGACTGATTACTATGAATAAAATAAATATTATGAATATCAGAATTATGAAAAATTATTTACAACAAAACCAGCTTGCCCGGCCGATAAATTTCGATGTTTCAGTGACAACAGGTGTCTACTGTTGAAGTACGTTTGCGACGGTCAGTCCGACTGCGTGGATGGTAGCGACGAGTTCAATTGCAGTTAGTAATTGTGGCGGTTGGTCGTCGTGCTATCTATCATTTTATGATGGATTTTATTATTATTATTGTAGTAGTAGTAGTAGTAGTAGTAGTTGTTGTTGTTGTTGTCGTTGTTGTTGTTGTTGTTGTAATCATTTTGTCTACCTGTTGTTGTCGTTGTTAGACATCGTCGTCGTCGTCATCATCAAGTCAGCATAACCAACGTCAGCAGGTTATCATCGTTATACTTTTCATCGCGCCGCCATCCTCAACATTCTCAACATCATCCAGGCTGTCGAGGCAATCAGTTTCGTTGTAACAGTGGAAGGTGCATCCAATCCACGTGGCGGTGTGATAGCTATCCGGACTGTGATGACGATGGCGATGAAGTGGACTGTAGTCAGTTTCGCTTGTTTCTTTTATAAAAAAAATTTCATCATTGTCATCATAATCTTCACCATCATAATCGTCATCATCATAACTTTTACTTACATGCACGTGTTCATATACATGCACCTACACACGCACACACACAACACACACGCACACACGTACACAAACTCTCTTTTGGTTTCACACACGCACGCACACACGCACACATACACACACAGCGTGTGCAGTTGGTGCAATTAGGTGCAACGTGACGAGAATTTGCATTCCGGAGAGTAAGATATGTGACAAAATCAGAAACTGTCCAGACGATAGCGACGAAGCCAACTGCTGTATGTCTCGTTTTGTCTCGTTTCGTCTCGTCTCATTTCATTTTGTTTCGATTCGTGATGAATTTATTTTTAAAAAAAACTTCATATAGATGGTTTGTCATTTGAATAAAACTTAGTAGAATTGCGTTCAGGAAAAATTGAAACAATCCAATTACTATGAGATGTTAATATTTGTTCGGTTAATTGTCGTCATCATCTTTATCATTTTCAATTTCATCTTCATCATCTTCATTATCATCTTCATTATCATCATCTTCATCATCATCTTCATTATCATCATCTTCATCATCATCTTCATCATCATCATCATCTTCCTCCACAACAATCAGCATGTCAGTCCTACCAATACAAGTGCCAATCCAGTGGAGTTTGCATACACAACGACTTGCTATGTGATGGAATCCGAGACTGCCAGTACGGCGATGACGAAGATGGCGTTAGATGTCGTTAGTGCTTTTGCTCTTGCTGTTGATGTTGTTGTTGTGGTTGTTGTATTTTATTATTTTATTCTACACATTTAAAACACACACACACACATAAACACACACACACAAACACACACACATACACACATGTATACTCACGCACACACTCACAAACACACGATAACTAACCCACACGACGACGAGGTACTTCGGCCTAGTATCGTGAGAAACTTAAATTAGACTTTTGCTTGCGTTGAGCGAGTCAAAAGTGTATCAGTTGTACATTGAAACAATTTGTTAATTATAATTAAATAAATAATTATCTGCTAAATTCTCACACTTACACACACACACGAACACACACACACGAACACACATACACACACACACGTGTCATGTAGAATAAGCATTTTACATCATGATTTAAATAATGACACAGACCCATCGTATATACGAATAATCATTCAATCATTCATAAGCCAAGTAAAAATATATAAATATGTATATATATATATAATAATATATAATATGATATAATATGATATAATATGATATGATATGATATGATATGATATGATATAATATGATATGATATGATATAATATAATATAATATAATATAATATAATATAATATAATATAATATAATATAATATAATATAATATAATATAATATAATATAATATAATATAATATAATATAATATAATATAATATAATATAATATAATATAATATCATATAATATCATATAATATCATATAATATAATATAATATAATATAATATTTATATAAAAGCACCATGTGAGTCTGACAAATTCATGTGTCGAAAGAAGCAGAAATGTCTGGATAGGAAACAGCGGTGTGATGGTGTGGCTGACTGCAGCGATTCGTCTGATGAAGCCACGTGCCGTTAGTAGTAATAGTAGTAGTGGTAGTAGTTGTTGTTGTAGTAGTTGTTGTAGTAGTAATAGTAGTAGTAGTAGTAGTAATAGTAGTAGTAGTAGTGGTAGTATTAGTAGTAGTGGTAATAATAGTAGTAGTAGTGGTAATAGTAGTAGTAGTAGTGGTAGTATTAGTAGTAGTGGTAATAATAGTAGTAGTAGTGGTAGTAGTAGTAGTAGTAATAGTAGAAGTAGTAGTACTACAACTACATGAATTATAAATATGAATAATAATAACCAAACCTTTTACTAATTTAATCTATTAATAATAATGGTACTAATAACAACAACAACAAAATAATAACAATAATAACAAAAACAATGCGTAAAGTCAATAATTAGTTAATTAATAGAGAAATAGTCATGATTAAAACAAAATTAAATTAAAATAAAATTTAAATAACATCAACAATAATAAAAATTAAATTAAAATAAAATTTAGATAACATCAACAATAATAATATTAATAATTACGTCATCAATAGTGCACATGGAAAGTAGTTCCTCAAATGGGAGTCCCGCTGCTTTGTTAGTTTCATTGAATGGAGACAGTGTTAATTACCTCGTCTGTTCTGATGACTGGAGTCTTGGATGGAGTAATTTGGCCTGCAAATCCATGCTTTACAAGTTAGATTTTGTCATTTTTTTTAAATATTTTGATGTTGTTGACGTTGTTGTTGTTGTTGGTGGTGGTGTTGTTGTTGTCGGTGACGTTGTTGTTGATAATGTTGTTGTTGATGACGTTGTTGTTGATGATGTTATCAGTGTTATCTTTATAATTTCAAAATTTTTAGGTCTGCGTACAATACCTCGTACGTGCAAGTACCAGGTACAAATTTTCTAAAGCTAAGAAGTAAAGCCACTACAACGGCCAATATCTTGCTATCTCTAGAGCAAACGTCAGTGTATTAATTTTTTTTAATTATTTTTAAATGAAATACCAAAAAATAATTATATAGTATAATAATAATAATAATTTAATCAATCGGTCGATCGATCGATCTTTAGTACTTTAAAAATATTTATACGTAAAAACAATTCGTACTATAACTGCACACTAATGAAACGTGTATGTAAGTGTATAATGTATACAATAGTACTTGAATACAATGGAACTTAAAATACATTGACACTTAAATTTGTATTAATATTCACAGGAAGGCTTGTTCAAGCAACAAATTCGTTCATCTTGCCTGTCAAAGTCACGGTACGAATACCATTATGATGTCACTTTGTTGTATTTTATTTCACTACTCATTTTTCTTTCATGCACTTGTATACGGGACGACCAACAAGCCAAACTTTGAATATAGTATTGCACTTTTAAAAATAGTAAAACTCAAACTCACACACAGAATGTGGCAAAAAAAAATTATTTCCCAACTCGAAAGACCCTTACATAGTTAACGGGGACTTGGCTAGTCCAGGAGCTTGGCCATGGCAGGCTCAACTTTTTTATAACGGGGCGTTTAGGTGTGGTGCTTCCATTGTTGCTGACCGCTGGCTGCTAACAGCTGCCCATTGTCTCTTGTTCGTTACTTTATTTCATTTTATTTTAAATTTCATTCTATATAAAGATGCTTGTAATAAATTTTGTAAAGAATTTTTGCTAAATAGTCCTCTAAACTTTTTCATTTTAATCTACCTGATTATCTTTTACAATAATATTTCTATAAGTATCTATTTAACCGTGTATAAAATATAGTTTAAAGTTGATAACTAATATTAATTAATTTATAATTAATAGCAAACAAATCTAAATAAATCCGCACCTAACAATTTCAGAGATGCACTTGAAAACGTTCTCTCGGAGGGAAACTTAATGGTGAAAGTTGGGACCAACCTCTTGGCAGACCCTAACGCCTCCTCTATAAGCGTACAACGGATTATTAACACCCCAGATTTTGACAACAGGGCTGTTACTTCTGATCTAGCTCTCCTAAAACTTGAGACCCCCATAACTTTCAATGATTTCGTACAACCTATCTGTCTACCTGATTTTGATTATCAGTATGAAGATATGGAAGCATTTGATGTCTGCGTCGTTACTGGGTTCGGTCGGACTGACTTTTGTTAGTTTTTTTTGGTGTCTTGAATGTGTTTATGAGAAATTTTTAGGTTTTGAGAATTAAATATCTATGAGTGACATTTGTATTTTTTGTGTGTTTTCTATAATATTGTCTTCATCTCTCCGTAACAGCTGTTTTTTACATTCTTTTTGAAACAACCTTCAAAGGCCTTCTACTTAAAAACGTTTTTAAATTCATTTAGGTAATCTTACAATTCATTATCACTTCGATTCCACTTCATTTTAAAAATTTTAAGAATTCTCCTTCTGATGAAACCTGTAACATATTTTTCGGAATATTTTGCTACTAATAAAAATTCTTTCCCGAAAGATTCTACAATATCGAAGAACCTGTTGCAAGGCCGTATGAACGTAATGTTATACGAGGATTGCGTGCGTAACATGTTGAACCAGACGAAGAGTAGAGAGTCGGTGATAAGGTCCCAGCTGGTGGAGAAGGTCATGATTTGTGCCGGCTCAACTCCATCCTATTACGAGACTAACGCTTGCAAGGTTGGCCTCATTTTTTTGCCCTCATGGGTTGATTCATTTTGTCTTTTTTTAAATAGTGAAATTATATTGATAAAGGAAAAAAATGGGAAGAGAGAGAGAGAGAGAGAAAGAGAGAGAGAGAGAGAGAGAGATGTAGAAATATGAGAGAAAAAGTAAGAAAGAGAGAAAAATTAGTGTATACATTTTTAGTGTTATGAGTTTTTCAACACAAATGTAGAGGATACTATAATATGAATGATGTTTATAATAACGCAATTCTCGTTAATTCATCCAAATTTTTTAAGTTATCAAAACATTGTACAAAACAAATTGATGTCTCTATGAGGATTATGGCTCAGTTGTTAAAGACGCCTGGTTAGGTTGTTGCAGTAAGGCCGAGTTTGAATGCGAATAGATCTCAGCCTATTCCGTGCAATGTACGTGTGAATCGCGGTTTTCACGCGTATTCATATACGCTGTGCGTGTATGTCTGTCGTTGATACCTCTGAAGCAAGTGCAAAAAAAAAGAATGACCTTTTTAACCTTTAACAGGGTGATAGCGGAGGGCCCTACGTATGTAGAAACGTCAATGGCGTCTGGACCCAAATTGGAATAGTAAGTTTCGGCATGTCGGCTTCCAATGACAGATCCTGTATCAACAGTGTCTTCACAAAAGTATCTGCCTTTCTTCAGTTTATACATGACACCATGAACAACTATAACTAATTTGTGTATGTCTCTCTCTCTCTCTCTCTCTCTCTCTCTCTCTCTTTCTTGCTTCTCTCTCTCTTGCTTCTCTCTCTCTCTCTCTCTGTTTGTATGTGTGTGTGTGTGTGTATGTGTGTGTTACAGATTACATCAAAACTACACTGAATACGTTGTGGATTATTATTCCGTATTATCGTCGATATAACCAGCGTTACGTCAACTTCTCATCCACGTGGCAGTCTTCATCTCCATAATAATAGTAATAATAATAATAATAATAATAGTTATAATAATTATAATTAGTATTATTTTTATTATCGTTACCTCGGTTATTTGTCCTTAGCAATAATATTGCATTTATGAACGATGCTATTTTCTAATGGAAGTGTCACGAATTTAATGAAAAATATATGGAAAGATAGGGTACTTGAATAAGGGTGATATCTATTTGTGTGTATGTTTTTTGTTAGATTTTATTATAAATCTATATATATATATATAAATATATCAACATGTTTGTTTATATGTTTGTGTGTGTGCGTGTGTTTGTTTGTGTGTGTGTGTGTGTGTGTGTGTGTGTGTGTGTGTGTGTGTGTGTGTGTGTCTGTGTCAAATACGATGTTTTTTGCAACCGTTTTTACTTTTTGTCCAAATTTTTAATTTGTTAATTATACGAAATTATGATAAATAATAATAATATTATTATTATTAATTATTATTATTATTACAATAGACGTGGTGCTTTGTTGTAATATTTAGCTTTATATTTCTGTTTGTTTCGGCTATTTTTTTATGGTTTTTTGGCGAAAATGAACCAAAACGAACTTAACATATCATTTCAGCATCCGGAAAATTATTATTATAATTACTATTGTTGTTGTTATTGTTATTATTATTTATTATTATTATTAACATTAATCCTAGTTCAAAATATATGCACCGTTCAGATAATTTTTATTACCTTACTTTTCATTCGTTCGGAATATTTTTTATCTCTGTAAAATTTTAAATGATTTCTGCGCGCCATAGACAAATAAACAGTGTTTTCTTAATTATCGCCCAAAAAAACATAGTAATATAAACGTCACGATAAAAATATAAACAAACAAAACAAAAACAATCATAATTAACTTTTTTTCATATAATTATTTTTATTATAAGTAATACTCCTATATATTATTTATACTGTGGCAAGATAGTCTTTTGTATATAATAATATTAATCATAATTTTGTAGTAGTAATAATAATATCTTATATATGTAATACATACATACACAAATACATACAAACATACATACATACATATTGTATCCGAATAGTTTTTTTAACAATCAATGAAGATGTTTCACACAGCTCTTGGTAATTTGGTTGGAGGCATAATGGATTGGTTAGTTTTCGTGTTAGATAAATACGTAGGCAGACAGACCGACAGACAAACAGACAGAAAGACAGACAGACAAATAAATAGACATAGAGATAAAAAGAAAGATATATAGCTAGAGTGAGATTTTGTGCGTGTGTGTGTGTGCGTGTGTGTGTGTGCATGTGTGTGTGTGTGTGTACGCCTGGATTTCATTATAACAGGTACTATGGTGTTGTTATAAATTCATCATGCTGCGATTATTCAGTAACATTATTTTGGAAGGCGGTTGCCAAACTCATACTAATCCAGACCATAGTTATAATAACCTGTATAAGCCTACGAAGACTGTGCTACAAAAAGTTTGAAGATAGGACCGACACATCTGTCAGACCCCTGGTAGATATGCTGCATCATTTTGAGATATTTTGCGTCTGTCAGGTACAAATATATCTGTTGAATATCTCCACACTTGAAGTATTTTCAATGGTTACGCTATTTACTGCCTGGTTGTATCACTGCATCGAGTGCCCCTACCAACCCGCCGAGTCAAATCCCGTAAAAGGACTTGTCAAATCCATCATTCAGATTATGTCTACTGAGGTTTATAGCTCAAATAAGAATTAATTCCTTTTAAATTTTAAATTTTTAATTTAGCAAACTTGCGGTTTCCTGTCTTTTAAAATCTTTTCAACGATAAATATTTTTAGCGCGGTCTGTCAGAAGACATCAACAAGCTGAAGAACTTGATGAGGATAGCATCGTGGAGCGTCTTATTCATCCTCCTATCGTACACTTACGCCTACTTCATGCACTACGTAGTCACCTACGTCATTTCCGACGATTGGAGAACTGAAAAACTTGAGATAAGATTCTGCTGTCGAGTTGGTAAGGAGTCATTGTGGCTGGCGATGGTGATGGAGGTGTTGGGTGTTGTACTGTCGTGTCTCCTCTGTCGCTGCCTCTCTGTGACGTCGTCATACGCGTGTGAAGCTCTCTGGAGGGTTCTTCTGATGTTTCTCATGCATAAATTGAGTCAGACTTTCATGTATATTATATTGTTTTTGTGACAATAAATTGTTGAATATTGAGACAAAATTTTCTTAAAAAAGACACGAATTTTAGCATAACCACCAAATAAATTTATTTATAAAAATTTACACGCATCAAAATTGAAAAAAAAGTAAAAATAATACCTCCAACCATGCAGACTACGTGCCACAATACATCAACATCAACCCGGTGACGGCATTCGTTCAGCTGATCATCTGTGGAGATTACAGCGTCTTCATCTTCCATTTCTTCTCGGCACTGTTCACCACATTAACCTGCACCATCATCTCTCCGGCCGACGACACTCAGACGTTTGATGAAAAATTCTATTGCCAACAAATCGACTCCGTGCTAGCTTCAACTGAAAACGATTTCACCGATAATGAAAAACTTGGGAACAAAATCTGCGAAGGAATGTCTGACAAATTAAGAACCAAAGCATCCGATCAGTGCGAACGAATTCCTAGAATTAAGAAGAAAGATTTCTGTCGTCGTTATGAGAAATTTTTTCAAAAAAATTGTGAGAAAGAGCGGAGGCAACGAAAACAGCCAAAACCTCTGAACGTCTCATCAACATGCGACGAAGAAATTGGAGAAAATTTTTCGAATTGGAAATCGTCTCTGAAGTCTGAAGGTGGAAACGATGGAGATGGAAACGACGATAGCGATGAAGATAGTAGTATCAACGATACTGAAACCTGCAGCGATAGTGACCGCACAAAAGAGTGCAAGACAAGGTCTGCTGATGAATGCGATGTTAGTGATGACTCGTCGGAAAAAACGGAAGACAACTGCAAAAATTTCATCCGACAGATAGATCGACTCAAATGGGGTAAGAAAAAGTCGCCAAGTTACGGGAATTGGGGAAATTTTAATAGTTTTCGAAAGAATTCCTGTTTACAACCATTTAAGTTCTGTAACATGATGAATAATAGGAGTAAAAGCTCAAAATATTGCTGACGGTTTTAGGAGTGTTATTTTCCACAAAAATTTTAAAATTCTAATAGAAGAGACATTTATTTTAAAGCGGAAACGAAATATTTGAAAGAAATTTGAAAAAGTAAAAAAATGATTCGTTGGAGTTAAATTATATAAATCTGTAGATTCTAGAAAGTGTTGATTCAGAGAGAAAAATTTGGAGAAAATGTACATGAAATAAAGCAAAAACACATCTGATTGAATGGAAATAAAAATAAAATGCTACATAACGATGAAGACAACGATAGTGGTAGAGAAGTTGAATATGAAGAACATGAATTAAAAAGATTCAATACAATTGCAGATATAAATTTAAAATAATATTATCCATAATTTAAAAACATTTTTCTCATCTGTTTACACGAAATAATACATTTTTTAAAGTCTAGCATACATTTTTTAAAGCTTTCAAAACGCCCAGTACAAAACTTAATTAAATATCTCGCCTAGGTTGAATAATTTAAATTAACGTTTAAACTTTAATATTAGAAAAAAATTATGACAGACACTAATCATGATATAGAATGGCAAAAAATCTTGAGTCCCCAAAGCGGCATACAAAACAAGTAGCCCTGCTGTGTTTTCCACCG
The DNA here is from genome assembly GCF_000326865.2 of Helobdella robusta. NCBI lineage: Eukaryota > Metazoa > Annelida > Clitellata > Rhynchobdellida > Glossiphoniidae > Helobdella > Helobdella robusta. The sequence continues at coordinate 1,644,220 of NW_008704170.1, read as the reverse complement.
ATCGAATGATCTCAAACGTGTTCATAGAATTTCAAATTTTCCTATCAAATTTTTATTTTTGCGAAATGTTTGCTAACCTTTATAATTTTGTACCTTTAAAACTTTTTAGAGAGTAATAAAAAAAAACATGAACGTGAATATCAATAAATCCGTATCATGGTTATCATGGTTATCAATTTTATTATTCCTCCATTTCAACTGCTTTTTCGTTATAGCTGCCAAGCAGGCACACGTATGCAGTCTCATTAATTATTTAAAAGAAAATATTCTGCGCTATATAACTCATCTGGTTACCTAGCAAAACACCGTCATAATCTAACTCAATATTTGTAAACTTGTAACATCAACTTTCAACATGATGATAAATAAAAGAAAAAAAACATCACCATTCTTCAATAACATACATTAGTCTATAAAAAACGAAATTTTTATAATTAAATTTGATTTGTGTTGAATAATACATTTATAAACTTCAAAAAAAAAAAATTTTGAGCTTTTTATCAAAAAAACTGCTAACTACCATCATTGCACATAGTGGACATTTAAAAATTTTCAACTGGTCACTACCAATGGAAGAGGGTGAACTTGTCACCTCTTTGGAAAATGCGAAACTTGGGAAACGAAGTTTGGCTCTGAGCATTCTAGAGGACAGAGTTTGTTGTGTTAAAAATAAATTTCTCTTCTTCGCTAATTCCGAAAGCGTCGTAAAAGCACTTGGAAGCGTAATAAATGAATGCCACGTTGAATCGACGAAAGTTCAGTGCCTCTACATTCTATTAAATGTTCTGCCGTGCTTGAAGGATGATCTCGATAATTCTTTCAGACACGTAATTGACAGCATTTTCCAATTAACAGTCCACCCGAAAAAACATGTCAGTCAGTTGGCACTCCAAGTTTGGCAGACGTACGTCAGTTTAACTCCGAACTACCAACTTGCTATAAACTATTTAGTCGAGCATGGAATCAGCTCAGGCATCGGTCTTGTGAGGATGAGTGTGGCAACAAATCTGACCAAATATTTAAAGTGGGAAAAAGATGAAAAGATTGTCGTCAACTATGAAATGTTAATAAGAACACTCATATGCCTCATTGGAAACAAGTTCTACCCGTTTACTATCAAGACTAAAATGCAAAATTCAGTCGAATATTTAAAAGAACTCGTCGGACAAGAGAAGTTTAACGAAATTTTAGCCATGATTCCGGAAACTTGTCAATCGAAATTCACGTCTTTTCTTATTCAGAAGAATGTGAGATCAGACTGGAAAAATGTCTTAGAGCTGAAACAGTACAAAAATTTCATTCCTATCAATGTTCTCTACGGGTTGATTCAGTTTCGAAACTTGAACCAACACAAAAAATGCGTCTACAAATTGAACGAAATAATCATTCACGAAGATTTGATGGACAAGAAAAAAATTTTAGCAATATACAACTTATTCATACTTCTCTTCAATAAAGAGCCGGCACTCGACGAAAGCGTCCTCTGCAAACTTTTGGAAATCCTCAAATTCATAATTGAGAATCGAGACCGATCACCCTCGGAGCATCTGACGGATATAATAAAAATCGTCTCTAATTACATCAACCACGACAACAAAACGATCAGAGCAACAGTGTACGATGTCTTCCAAATACTTTTACGTCTAGTCAAAAACAAAGCATTCTGTCTGAGCATCATGGATTACATGCAACGCTTCAAATCATGGCAGAAGAAAAAAAATTTCATCGACGCCCTCACATTTTTGCACTTAATTGAAATATCGAAATGCGATAAGACGAAAGAGGAAGATGTGCCATCGAAAAATTCGAGAGAATTTTTATTCGGCTACAAGGCGGCGTTGGTTAAATTGATAGTCAGCTGTTCTCTTTCCAACGAACCTTCCTTAAAGCTGGCAGCACTCGAATGCCTGGTTGTGTTGATCGAGCACCAAAAGATCAACTGCAATATGGAGCCGAGCATGGTTAAAAAAATTTTCCTTTCCACCATCGCCAACCACATCCAATTCTTTCCAAGCAGCGAGCTGAGCAAGAAGCAGAAAAAGTTTTTGATGCTGGCTATAAGGTTCAGGATGATGCGAAACATGCTGCCCTCCTTCAACGCTCACGTGAATTCACTCAACTACGCGCTGGACCTGGAGAAAGATGTTGGATTCGATGTCAACTGGGTCAGAGGAAACATCGATGAGGATATTTTAGACCTGGACAAAATTTTCAAGTCCATGAAACATGACGACTGCTGGCTCATGAATGGGTCGATTATGAGCTTAGAAGATAAAGAATTCATGAATAGAGAAGTCTTTTTTTTAATTACATTTTTTCATAAAAATTGTTTACGTAATTTATTAACTTTTTATGTAGTTTTTGCTAAAATTTACAGTTTTGATGAAACGCAATTTGTTTTAATAACGGCAATTAATTGACCATTTTATAATTTATTACCGCAACAGGTTTGCTTGGTGGATCCAGAACTTGTAATCTCATCCGATCACATCTCTGGGAGAAATTGTACGCCAAAACATAATTATAAAATTAATTATTAAGATTTTCTTATTATTAAAAACTTAATGACTCTGATAAATTGTTAATTTTATCAAAATATATAAGAATAATATACAAATTAAGATCTACTAACATTGTTATTCACACAACACACAACATTAATCCAATCCCTCAGTTAAAAAGCGTTGTCCTTTTGAGAGGTACAAGGCATATGATGGTACGTTATTACTTGAACCTTATGATTTTAAGATATATTGAGCCAATTTGGATTTTTTAGAATTATTGTTTCAAATTTTCACTTCTTTTTAATTTTTGTGATTTCAATTTTATGTACATTTTCTTTAATTAATAACAAGCGTTAAATAGGAGATAACATAATTACATATTTAATGAAGTTGACTTTACCAGATGTATCTGGTCTGGTTAGGTGATAAAATAATGAAATTGAATGGCACTTTAAAATTGGTAATTAAGAAAATATTGTGACCAAACAAAATTTAGGCATAAGCAAATTTAGTAAAAAATAATTTGCTACAGAAAAATTGACGGAGCCAGATCTCATAACTTGCAATCTAGCTCCAGGTTCAATCCCTAACTCCGTTTTCGACATAGCTAACAGCTCAGCTCGCTACCTAGCTCGAAGATCAACTCATAGTTTGAATCGAAACTTGAACTACAAATTAACGAACGAGCGTCTTGCGCCTGATATGGCATCCGTCCACGAGAACTGCAATAGCACGCAAGGTTGCAGAACAAACTCTGGAGATGTGGAGACCATGGAGTTCGTGGAGTGCATCTTCGAACAGTCTCTTCTTGATTACGATTTTGCCAATGGTTAGGTGTCGCTCTTGGTATGGGAAGTGAACGATGCGTGTGAACAATGAGTGCGAACTATGTTTGTGAACGATGTGTGTAAACAATGAGTGGGAACGTTTTTATGGGAATGTTGTTAAGTTGTACAAACAACAAATTAAATGTAAATTCTACGTTATTGAAATCTGTAATTATTTTCTTTATCATTAGATTGAGTTTTGTAGAAATATTTTTCAAAATCAAAGTTTCACACGACGAATCATTCACATTCAACGAATTCACCCGACGAATCATTCACATTCAAACGAATTCACACGACGAATCATTCACATTCAACGAATTCACCCGACGAATCATTCACATTCAAACGAATTCACACGACGAATCAATCACATTCAACGAATTCACCCGACGAATCGTTCACATTCAAACGAATTCACACGACGAACCATTCACATTCAACGAATTCACCCGACGAATCATTCACATTCAACGAATTCACCTGACGAATTCATACTACAAGGCTTGTGGGTTGCTCGATCGGAACAATCAGACGAAAAGATAAGGGTATCAGCTTATGGCAAGAACCCCACACAATGTCAAAAGAAAAACTTTGAAATCGCGGGCACCAAAAGCTCAGGTTTAACTAACATTATACAAAGTAAATTATCAATATATGTATCTCACTCATCTTCATACTGTCGCTTCAGACATAACAGTTTTATTTACTTTTATTGTTATGTTATGCAGTAAGTAATATTTAAATACACAAACACACACACACACACACACACATACATACACACACGCAAACACACATGTAAACAAACATACACACAAACATATACACACGCACGCACACGCAAATATATACACACATGAACGTCTATGTTGTAACTTATTGCCCTATCTAAATAATAAATGACTATTTTATAGCTTTTGTGGTTTTTAATTAAAGTCGCTCAATATTGATCTGCTGTACCTTAGTAGTAGAAGTAGTAGAAGTAGTAGAAGTAGTAGTAGTAGTAGTAGTAGTAGAAGTAGTAGTGGTATTAGTAGTAATAGTAGTAGTAGTGGTAGTAGTAGCAGCAGCGGCAGTATCAGTGGTGGTACAACTTAAATTACTAATTTATAATTCTAATTATTCAATAACAGATTTTTACACGTAATCAAACGCGCGCACACACACATACACACCAGAAACATCACAAACACATACACACCACAAACACCACAAACACACACACAAACACAGCTAAAGAAAAGAAAAATGTAAAGATGACATCAAAAAAGGGTAGCATGGCTGCAAAAAATGAGAATGGTGGTATCAATCTGCACGATGATGATACTATCACCACCAGAAAAGATGTCAAGGATTATGGAAGCAGTGGAAAAGAGACGAAATGCGTGGAAAGGGTTAAGAGAGTTGATGATGTTTTACTATCTTCAGACAGTAGCTCAGTTTTGCATCAGTTGAGTGAGAAACTCACTCAGATACAAATTGTTCTTCCGACTTTGAGGAAGGAAGTCAGTTTATGTGTTGTTGTTGTTGTTGGTGGTGTTGTTGTTGTTGGTGGTGGTGTTGTTGTTGTTGTTATTGTTGTTGTTGCTGCTGTTGTTGCTGTTGTTGTTGTTGTTGCTGTTGTAGTTGTTGTTAGTATGCAGTTGTTGTTTTTTTGTTAGTTTGTTGTTGCTCTTTATCTTGTTTAATTAATTAACCCAATTAATTATTAATTAATTGTATCTAATTAATTCGAATTGTATATCAGCTGAGACGATGTCGCAAGAGATCCAAGCTATTCCGCAAGGCGTAAGTTTGAAATGTCAAGTTTGTTACTACGCTACGTTCCTCTGTAATTTAGTTGTACCTGTAGTAAAACGAAAAAACAGCTGTACCAGTAGTAGCAGCAGTAGTAGCAGTAGTAGTAGTAGTAGTTATTGTTGTTGTTGTAGTTATTGTAGAAGTAGTAGTAGTATAGTAGTGGTGGTGGTGGTGGTGGTACTGGTAGTATTAGAAGCGGAAGGTTAATAAATATACTTTATCAATGCTTATATTTAATCGTTTTTTTATTTGATTAACAGGCAATCGGCACTCAGTCTCCAAGGTTACTAGTTATTTGAAATTTTGGTTTCTTTTGGAATCCTTTTTCATGTGTTTTCATGAAATAAACTTGTTTAAAAAAATATTATATTTGAATTGAAACATTCACGAAATAATTTGTCCTAATACGAAATCAATTCATTTCTTTCTATAGATAAATAATTTTAATTCGAAACCAATTCCAAACAATTCCAAACTAATTTGAAACCATTCGAAACTTGATTAAACTTTGTTTTTACAGAGTATAATTTGAAAAAACTAGGAAGACTAGCCAAGCATCTGCAGACCAACCCTCGCCAAAATTTTTCGGCATTCAAAATCAATCATGCCGGCATTCTTGAGTTCCTGTTAGTCAAATTTATGTATCTGTGTGTGTGTGTGTGTGTGTATGTGTGTGTGTCTGCAAATAACAGTAGCAGTAGTAGCGGCAGTAGCTGCACTAGTAGTAGCAGCAGCAGTAGCAGTTGTAGTAGTAGTAGTAGTAGTGGCAACAGCATTCGTAATAATGTTGTGTAATTGCAGCGCAAGATCGTATCTCAACACCGACGGTTACTCAAGTTTATCGAGGTCCATCCAGAACATCGCCCGCGCTGTAAAAAGTTAGTAACCGTATCTATCCGATATTCGAATATTCGATGTATTATTTATTATCATCTATTGATATGGTTTTTACTTTGATTTAATTTTAATTTCTCATATGATTTTGTGTGATACTTACTCGTTCAGTTGTTCAATTTTAATTGAAAAAAAACATGAATGTTATACTAGGTAATTATTTTTTGAGTTATTTAGAAAATTTAATTTTTCAAAAAAAAAATTTCAGAAAAAACCTCATCAAGATGCAAAGGTATTAAGTTCTTTTGTTGGCTTATGCCTTCCTTTTAAATTCCAACAACATCAATTTTAATATATTTATATTACATTTTATAAATAAATTATGACGACATAACTTCATAATTATTAATAATAATATCCATATTTTTAAAAACGAATTGCAGCTTTTGACATGAAAAAACTGAACGCGCTGGTCAAAAAAATTGTCACATACTCACGCCGTCATCACTCGGATGTTAGTGCGAGAGTTGTCTTCCATTTGTATGTCCGTGTGTGTTTGTGTGTGTATGTGTGCGTGTGTATATGTGTGCGTGTGTATATGTGTGTGTATGGATGTGTGTGTGTGTGTGAAGTGTGTTTATGTATGTGTGCGTGTGTGTTAGAGCAAAAATAATAAAAATTTTCTTCGTAGATTACAGGCAATTTATTATTCATCCTTATTTGGCATGTCTGGCTGCGAGTATGAATAAATTAATAAACGTCTTTTTTTTCTCTGTATTCTTTTTGATCACAACGCGAATGAATGATTTTGAAAGTACTGAACCATCTTATTTATTAAAATTAGTAGCAGTAGCAGCAGCAGCAGTGGTAGTACAGCAAAAAAATTTATTTCACAGGTTTTCCCTTGTAGAACGAAAAACAAGTTTGAAAAGTATAAGCTAAATAAGAAACTATCGTTCGAGAGGTATATGGCTCACAAAAGAATAAACAGCCTACTGGTTCTCGCCGATAAAATCACGCCTATCATATGGAATACGATCAGTAATGACAACAACAACAAATATAAGAATTTTAAAACAACCACTAGCGAAAATTCCTCAAAATCAGAAGTTCAAAACCCGTGTGAAAACATCACGAGTAACTTCTCTCTTAGCTCATGTTCAGAGAGTTCGAAATCATTAATTATATTAAGCAATAAGATTTCTATCGATGCCAAAACCAGCTTTTCAACTCCGAGCTTTCACAACAATTTTCTCTCAAATGACTCTTTCCGTCGTGAAATAGCCAGAGGATCTGTCTCAAGCTCCCAGATTCATCATACTAGCAGTATACTCTCAAACTCTAGTACCATTGTTTGTCGTAGTAGAAATTTTGATCCAACCAACAAAACTGAATTCACAAATGATGACAACAACAACAGCGACAACAACAGCAACAACAACAGCAACAACAACAGCAACAACAACAGCAACAACAGCGGCAACAACAACAACGGCAACAACAACCCGAATAATTGTGCAGATACTGCAAGAAAGATTAGTAGTAAAAGCTACAAGAACTGCCTCAGGCAGGATATCATAGATCTATCCTCCGATCTGGTACACCGCGTTCAAAGAAAATACAACAGTCTACACATTCTCAACAATTCCGGCTCTGTAAGAATGGGCAATGTGAACTTTAGCGCTAACAATAATGAGAGTAAACTGTTGATGCACCCCTCCTACACAGACAGAGAAAGAGAGAACGATAGAAATATCGCTGGTAACAACATTGCAAGAAATTTAAACGGCAGTAACAACATCCCAAACAACAATTACGTGAACAACTACAACACTACCACCACCAACAACAACAACAGAAACATAACAACACGTAGCGACCAACAACCCCAACCGAGGCTTGCAATGAGGAAACACATAACCACCCCTCTGCTTCTTCCCGACATAAACATCTCCCCCTTCTGTACCACACCAAAAAATTTCTCCAGTAGAAATGACAAAAATTTTCACAAAGTTCCAATTGAAAGTAGTGAAAATGAAAACCTCAGTAGCAGTAGCAGCAGCAGCAACTTCAACAGCAGCTACAGCAGTGGTAGTGATGGTAGTAACGATCTAGGGAGAATGTACAGCAGTCTGAATAACATTAAGTGTACGACTGAAACTAAACAAAACTTCTGCGGGTCTGATTCAGCTGAAGATTTCCTCAAAGACCATAACTATAACAAGTTCAAAAACGCTAACAACAGCAACAACAATAATAATAATAACAATCATAATGACTATATTAATAACTTTTCTCGAAAAAAGGCTAACAAAAAAAGCGAAAAACCCCGTAACGACGCTAAAACGTGCGTGACAAAAGACAACTTCACCAACTCTCACAACAACCAACAAAATGACGTCATCTACGATCATGATGGTGATGCTAGAAATACCGCTAATAATAACAACAACAACGAGACAAAGAGCAGTGCTAAAGAAGTTGCAGGTTCTTTTTTCTGAAATGAATTATACATACTTCTTTCATAAGGCCGCCAATCCCAATCATTAAGAATTGTCATTTGATTCGCCGTACAACTTGTTCACCTTATTATCATTAATTGATTAATTCATTATGATTAATTAGTTGTGAATTTTTAACATTTATTTGATTATTATTGTTGTTATTTTTGTTTTTTTATATATATATACACACATTTTCTATATTTTTATCGTAAATTAAAATTAAAATCGTAAAAAATAAATATCTTTTGGTAATTAAAAGATGAGGAGGTCGCGAAGCTGCAAGTGCATATCAAAAAATTTCCGTGGGTTTCCAAGAGGAGTGAACTCCCAAAGCCGTTAGTCTTGTTATCCGTTATTAATATATCATTATTTGCAGTAAAAGTAGCAGGGGTAGTAGTATTTGCGACTGTAGTAGTAGTAGTAGTGGCTCTAATAGTAGTAGTAGTAGTAGTAGTAGTAGCTCTAATATTAGTAGTAGAAGCAGTAGTAGTAGTAGTAGTAATAGTTGTAGAGGTGGTAGTAGTAATTAGTAGTAGTAGTTAGTAAAAGTAGTAGTAGTAGTAGCAGTAGTAGTAATAGTAGCAGTAGTAGTAGTAGTAGTAGTAGTAGTAGTAGTAGTAGCTTACAATGATTAAAAATTTTTTTAAAAAATCATTAATTTTATGTGATGTCTAAAAAATTGATTGGATATAAACTTATCCATATATTTAATCATTCTTTCATTTAATTCATTAAATCATTAATTAATTAATTAATTAAATAATTAATTAATTCATTCATTCATTCATTCATTTATTCATTCATTCAATCATTAATTCATTCATTCGTTCATTCATTCATTCATTCATTTATTCATTCATTCATCCATCCATTCATTCATTTATTCACACACACACACACACACACGCACAAACACACAAACACACACACACAACAGACAATTCGAAGAGTACGAGCGGAAAAAAAGTTCCCCAGCGAACGTCGATGACGTAGACGACGAAGATGACGTCATAACTATAAATACGTCACCCCCCGCGTCAGCTTTGGAGCAAGCCATCCAGTGCACTGAGGGTGAATGCTGGTTGGTTACTGCGTTGAAACCAGATGTAATAAAAATAAAATTACATAACCTACCACTTTACAATACTACTACTACCTACTACTACACTAACTACTACACTAGAACTTGCTACTACTACTTCTGTTGTGCTGCTGCCTGCTGCTACTACTACTACTACTACTACTACTACTACTACTACTACTACTACTATTACTTGGTGCTACTACTACTACCACTTCTACTATTACTACTACTGCTACTGCTGCTGCGGCTTCTCCTACTACTAATAATAATATTAATATAATAATAATAATAATGATAATATAATAATAATAACTTGTTTTATAAATTGTAGGAAGGAGAAACGTAAAGGAATGCTGATGATAATGAAGATGACCGAATCGAGAGAGCACGTCAATCTGGTCAAAGCGAACCTTCCGGTCATCATAAAACTAGTTGTGAATGAGGTATATAGATCTATAATTCTGGTTATTTTGCAAAATTGTCATAATTTCTTTATGGCTGGCGCGGTGGCTTAATGGCTAAGATGCCTGGCAGTGATGTTGTTGTGATTGTGTTCGAATGCGAAAAGACCCAGCCTTGTGACTGCCATATACAATGCGTTGATTTACGTGTAGTTCGTTTACTGAATGTTTGTTGCTGATATATGTATAAAAAACTAAACAGAAAATTTTACTAAGTATATATAAGATATATTTATACACACACACACACACACACACACACATATATATATATATATATATATATATATATATATATATGTGTGTGTGTGTGTGTGTGTGTGTGTATATATATATATTTAAAATTTTTCTTTTTGTATGAAGGTTAAGAATTTGCGTTCTAAAGTCTCCTTACTGGCCATGTCCACAATTGGTCAGTTGTTTGTGACGTATCAAAAAACATTGGATAAGGTGAGGTAACATTTATGTAAAAACTAAATTACAATTAAAAACGGATTTTTTTTAAATATTATTCTACACAATCCAACCCTGCGGTTACTCTTTATTACATAAACGCAAATTGTTACACCTTGCAAGTAGGACGTCGACAAGTGCACCCCACTGCTCCTGTCCAAATGTGGAGACACCAACAAATTTATTAGGGAGGAAGCCGAGAAGTGTCTTGTCTCCATTTTAAATAACGTAACTGCCACTAAATTCATTAGCGCCCTTATTCCTCTAGGGACAAGGTTAAATTTAATAAAAATTTCAACTGAAAATGACTTTTTAAACATTGTATATCTCATCTATCATTTGATTTGCTCTTTCATTTTAGCCACAAAAACGTGTCCATATGTTTAACGTCTACACGTTTGTTGAAGAAATTAATTGAAAAAGTTGGCCCGGAAAGAGTTCTTCAAAATAAGGAGATGACGGAGAAGGTGCTGCCTGCGTGTGCCAACTTACTTCTGGTTGGATCCAACGATGTCAGGTAAATATTTCTTCCTATTTTTTCACAAAAATTTTTTTTTTATGTTGTTAGACTAAGTCCTTTTTTTCGAAACCTCAGGGAGGCTGGTCAGTTGATAGTGAAAAGTTTTTTGTACTACCCTGTGCTGTTTGATAAATGCTTGGCTAGATGCGTCTCTCACAGCGTCGTCACCAGCATTCGCGGCAAGCTCGCGCTGATCAGCGAGACGGTACAGTTGTTCTCTTGCGTTGCTTTGAAATTTAGAATTTTTTCAATTGATTTTAAGTGGTTTTAGTTGATTGTTTTATTAGATTAGTTGTTTTTTTAATATAAAACAACTAATGATTTTGTGTGATGTCTGAAGTATTTGTATTTAAAAAAAATAGATAACGCATTACGAGCCACCGCCAGATGAAAACCCAGAATCGAGGGACACATCTAGAAAGTTATTAACCTAAATAATCATTTGATCTCTCACTGAATGTAGTACACGTATTCGTGCGTTAAATAAAAGTATTTTACATGTAAAATTTTTCGACAATATTCATAAAATTATTTTCATCCACTCTACTTTACCTCAGCAGTTCGAGTAAGCCAAAAATCTTCAGCTCAACGCCCGACGTACAGAAAGATCTGGATGCCGACCAGCCAAAAAATAAATCGGCCGGATCCACTTTCGGTCGGTCGAATATTCCAGTACCAAAAAACCGTTTAGGATCGCAGAACTCTGAGAAGAGGGTGGTGGAGCTGACAAGTCACATGATGGCAGGTTTGGAGGAACAGTTGATTTCAAAAAATGTAGAAGAGCGATTGAAGGGTTTGATGGCACTTGAGAGAGTTGTTCATAAGAATCCTGTTTGGATGGTAGAGTTGGTGGAAGTGAGTTGATTGATTTGTACGTAGCAAGCTGGTTGGTTGGCTGGTTGGTTGGTTGGCTGGCTGGTTGGTTGGTTGGTTGGCTAGTTGGTTGGCTGGTTGGGTGGCTGGTTGGATGGTCAGATTTAGCTAAATTTGAGAGTTGATTGAATTCTTTGGCGTCTGAGTAGGTCTGCTAGTGAAACAAAATTAACATATCACTTTGAAATAAGTTAAAACAGTCAAAACTAAAATAACAATGCTTGCGCTTAATAATAACTTTTTTTTATTCATCCCCATTTTTCAGATCGTCGATAACCTTCTGGGTTGCGTTAGTAGTAGCAACGAAAAAATTTCACTCAAGTCACTTACTGTACTAAACTCACTGCTAAACATCACAGCCATATACGCCGACAAAAAGATAAACTCAATAGTAAATAAGTTGGGACATGTGATTTCAATGGAATGTAGAGAAAATGTGCTCGAAGCTTTCAATGTTTTGGATACTGTAATGCAGCTATTTCGTTAGTTGTCGTTACATTTTGGCTTTTCCTATATTTTCATTGGCATTTATTAATTTAAATTTTTTTCTCCCAGAACCATTTTCATTACTTCAATCGTTTGTGACGATAGCAATGAAGTGTAAACTGTCTTACAAGCCTAATTTCATTGATAGAATTCATTGTTGGTACAATTTCTAATATCATTTTTCATCTATTTCACTATAATTTTCAAAATTTAAATGCATTTCGACACTAAAAAAAATTATTTGACTCGTAAAAAACCATTTCAGATCTCTACCTGGGGTCAGCCAAACAACGTCGCCTGCAATCAACTGATCACATATCTCCATTCATATATCACCTGGTCACTCTTGTGAATTATTATTCAAAATTCTCTTCTAAATTAAAAAACCAACCTCATACGCAAAACGTTTTGCAAAAAGTTTTTGAAAAGCATTCACCCGAGGTCGAGAGGGCTCCGTTAGAATTGAAATTTGATGAGCTGGATCAGTTTGATGGGTCAGTTTGTAGTGATGGAGACACTGTAGTGGATTGTCAATCCACGTTGTCTAAAAATTCTGCATTTTTACTGTTGAGCTTATTTGATACTGACCTCTCGACTGAAAACAGTGGTGAAATTTCGCAAGAAACATTTTCGTGTGGGACGAGCCCAGAAAATAAGAACAAGCCAGTTGAAACGAAAAACGTCACGGTACAGTTTGAAAATTTAATGAATGATATAAAAATTAGGAGTAAGTGGCTGATTAGAACTGTTGAAGGATACGCTGAAAGTCATCTGATGTTGAAATACCTTAGTTGGAAGCCAGTTGTTAGAGAAGCGTTTGATTCCTTGATGCAATCGGTGAAACCTGGTCTTTAGGAACTCACATCTTCTCAATCATTTTCACTGCCGATATATATATATATATATATATATATATATATATATATATATATTCATTCATTTATTTATTTATTTATATTTTCGTGGCTTGCTCAAACGAATGTATAATTTTGTACAATATATTTGTTGAAATTTTACCTGCAAAGATTTTTCTATACTTTGAACATTACTCTTGATCATTAGTGTGTTCGTTTGTATCATACTTACAAAATTAACATATGTCAATGGTTCCAATGGTATGATGTTTAATAATTTCTCTCTAGAATGTCTACAATGACGAAATAAATTTTGTCTCATTGTGTTGCCCCGTTGAATTGCACGCGTTGTATCGTTCTCTTTAACTAATGGTAAGGAGCTATTCATAAAACCAGGATGGCCGAGTGGTTAAGGCGTTGGACTTAAGATCCAATGGACATATGTCCGCGTGGGTTCGAACCCCACTTCTGGTAGGAATTGTTTTACATTTAAGTATCAATATATATCAAGTAATATATCATGACCGTATTTAAGCCGTATTTTAGATCTTTTGTTTAAAATTTTTCGATATATATTTTTTTTGTACCACCGAAAAATAATTATTGATATTAATCGTTGCGTGCATATCTTTCAAATGGACGCCCACTCATCGAGTCATGTTATAGTTCCTGCATTTAGCTCAGACAGCATTTGAACCAAGTATGTGCATCATAAGAACGATGTTCTGCCACGCTGAACTTCTCTTTCCATTCAGCAAAACAACAGGGGTAATAAAGCTGTTTTGAAAAATTGGCTATCGTATTGGTTAGTTCTTTTTTTTAATTTTTGCTGTGTTTGCGTTAAGTTAACGACTTATTTTTTGCTAATATTCGTTTACTTAGTCACCTTATCACGCTGGGAAACTTCAATATTTTCTTCTTTCGTCGTCTCATGCTTAATTAAGTAAAAAAAACTGAAGAACTGAACTGAATTAGGACGACTCTTTTTTGACAAAGAAAGTTTCATCAGAGACAGTTTGAAATAGAGAAATGAACATTTTGGTTGGTTATTTGATAAAATTGGTTGGTCCAGGTTAACCACTTCAAAAATCCACCTCATACATGGATTTCATGTGCAAATTTTTTAATTTTACGACAATTATCAACTTCTATCATGGGAATGATACTCTATCGGGTCACCCATCCAAGTGGCTGGCGGCGGTCAACTTAGCAAGTTAAGCGTTGTTGGAAATGACAGCGAAAAACTTTTTTTTGATTTATTTCATTGTTATCAAGAAAATTTGATGACATTTTTTGTTTGGAATGATCAAAGCCTATTTAGTTTTAGTCAACTTACTAATTGCATTAATCACAATAAATAAATAAATCTACCGATTATATAGTCATCTATTTGTTATATTTCTAAAGCTCATTATTAGTTTGTTAAATTATTCTTTCAAGCAGAAAAAAATTACTTAATTGCTTTCATAATGGCATCATAACGGTATGAAACCTTTGCAAAAACCGAAAGAGCGCATGTCAAGTTGGCCTGAGCTCTCCCGATAACGAAGTTTGCAATTCCAATCTGAGTCCATTGGAGCCTGGAGTTCCTGCAAACGTATGGTCCACCACTATCTCCCTGCCGTTTTTATTGTTGTTGGAAACATTAAAGCAATATTAATTTTTTATTTAAAAAAACATTAAAGCAATATTAATTTTTTATTTAAAAACTGTTTCCAACCGAGCAAACGTTGGTCCCTTTGTAAGTAGGAATTGAGCCGACGCATAGGAGATCGTCACCACGGAAAATTTCATCAAATTCATTACTTCCAGTTAACACGTAAGCAGCATATTTGCATTCTATGTTCGTCATTGGGTTCATCCTACCTTGCAATAAATACTTACTCTCCGATGCTGAATTACTGACTGAATGAATTGTGAGAGAAAATTTACAAAAATGATGCTTTTAATGAAATTATAATATATGTATGGATTTTGGTTATATAGTGGAAAGCGTCATTTTGTCGAAGTGTAAAACAAGCAGTCTCGCTGTGTGAACAGATTCAATCTGGGCGACCAAATTTTAAAATATATGATGCTCTGTCCTGTTAGACACTTTTGTTTATTAAAGCAGACCTCCTTACTGGAAGAAACCGCACTAGCGTTTACAACATCATGTAAAAACTTTTTCAGAAGTGTAGGCAGTAATATTTCACAATAATGTATCGTGGTGGAAAATTTGACTACAAGTCAAGTGGGCAAAAAATTTGTTGATCTTATTAAACACCAACCCATATCAGTGTTTCCATGCCCAGTAGCCACACAGACATCGAACGCCTCCGACATGTCGGGAGTCTGTAGGCAGATCGGCTGGACTGACTTGTTGAATGTGAGCGGCTCACGGATTTTCAAAGTGCCAAGTCATTCTCGTGAGTTTCTTCCTTGTAGTTGAACAATTTAATCTCAACGATTTGGAGATATTTAACTGCCGGGTCGTTCAGTATGTTTGTACCCACTGTAACACATATCTCAGTAGTCTCGACCACTACTCCATCTTTCCTAAAACAGTTACAAATTAATTTTAGAATTTGGCTATAATATAAAAATAAATAAATAAAACAATATTACGAGACACAATGGGCTGCAGTTAAAATCCATCTGTCTGATATAATGCTACCACCGCAGACAAACGTTGGAAAACCCAGGAAGTACCGGTAGAATTGAACCTGCCAGGGCCAAGCCGATCTTCGAGCCATCATTCCATTCACGACGTACGAATTCTTCAGGTCAAATGAGGCATCTCTCTTTCCGCATTCTATGTATAAGTTATTTACATGTGTCAGTGGAAGTTTTATTCTATCAAAAAATGTAGTCTAGATGAAATAGTAATTTACCTTGCACGTAGCAAGAAAGTTTAGTGTAGACATTATAGGGACAGCCGTGCCTGAAGATGTTGAACAAATAAAAACATGGTAGAATAATAATTTGCGATTGAAAGGTTAAAAATGAAAGTGTCCAAAAACGAAAGTGTCCAAAGATGAAAGTGACGTACGTGATAGAGAATGGACTTAGAAATATCATCTCCCCTGCGAACAATGTATCAGAAATTCTCAGCGATTTCGTTACGTATTTCGTCTCATTACTAAAACCCGCGGCTCGGCTAATTTATTTAAAATAATTTGATCATTGTTCTCCATTTAAAAATCATAATTATTAATGTCTCTAACTAACCTGTATCCCATTTGCCTACACGCCGCATTAGCGTGCTGATCCTTCCAACCGTCCAAACAGAACAAATGTCCAGGCTGGCCCTTGTATGTGCTGGTCAACATTCCAGATTCGCTAAGGCTTACTGCAAAAGTTATTTCATTTTAGAAGAAAAATGTGAATAGTAGCGTGTTAACAATAAAGTGAAAACGATTTGAAATTTTGGAATAATATTTCACTGACGACAATCCTCTTCATCCGACATGTCTGAACACTCAGGGCTTCCGTCGCACTGAAACTCATTCGGGATGCACATCTTCCATTTTTTGCATCTAAACTCGTTAGGCGCGCATGGCGCTAAAAAACAAAATGAAGAAAATTATAGAGGAATATTTTTCACTCAATCAAAAATATTTAAGCGACACAAGGCGACAACTAACGACATCTGGCCACATCTTCGTCATCACCATGCGGGCAATCCTTTAGTCCATCGCACAATAAATCATAATGAATGCATTCGCCGGTTGACGCACATTTGTACTGAGAGGTCTGACATGCTAAAATGCAAAGTTTTCATAGTCATCAATAGCAAATTTAACAGAATTACTGTTGTAGTGACGACTTTTTGTAATCAAATTCAGCAGTGAGCAAAAAATCAACTGACCGCAGTTTTTCTCGTCCAGATTGTCAGGACAATTCTTCACACCGTCGCAGAATTCAGAACGCCAGACACATTTTGTTAAATTCTGGCACCACATGTTGCCACTGGTGGCCAAACAGGCTTGCTTCTGCACATCAGCTGAAAAAATTTAATACATTCCTAACACTCATTAGCATGACTAAGTTCAACCATTTTAAAAAATTCTAATAATTTCTGAGGAAATATCAAAAAATAGACAGTTAAAAATCAAACCACAGTTGGCTAATCCAAGGCATAAGCTGCATATAGTGTTGATATCTACACACGCTCCTCTGGCCTGGCAGAAATATTCATCAGATTTACATTGCTGGTCAGGTTTGGAAGTGGATACAGTTGATTTGGCTGATCCTAGAAATATTTTTCTTAGTTGTGTTGGGTCGGTTGGTATTTCAGATGAATATTGATTAATTTTATTTTGAAAGAATGGATGAAAACTATTCTGCTTCTGTAACATCGCGAAAATTATAATTAAATTCAAACAGAAGTGATATAGACAGATAGATAGAGAGAAAGAGACAAAGAGAAAGAGAGAGACATAATAAAAGAAAGAAACCTACAGACAGACACATACCACAATTATTTTCATCGCTGTAGTCGCCGCAATCGTTTATACCATCGCACATCCATGCCTTGGTTATGCACTTTCCATTGGAACACCTGAACTTGTTGTCCGGACAATCATTTTGCTGGCCTTTCAACTCTGGTTTGGAAAGAAAAGACTTATTAATACATTTTTATTCATCATTCATAAACTAATGTTTCTTAATCTTATAGGGTAATGGTTCATTTCGGTCAATTTGGTAGATTTTATCAAATACTGCATCAATTGTGATCTCCTTCCAGCCTTTACAAATTACGTACACATACATACAATGCGATTCAATATGGTTTATCAATATATATCGATATGAAATAAAGTTTAAAAATATACAACAATATATAATATAAACAATGATATAAAAATATAATTATAACATAATTATTTGCAAAATATTTTTATTTATTAAATGAAACTTACGAGCGCCAGCAATCTCGGCGATGCAACCAACGAAACTCAGTTGAAACAGAATCTTTAATATCATAATTTTTTTTCAGAAATAATTTTTATTATTATAAATAATATTGAAATTATTTGTAATTAATAAATACAAAATTGTAACAACTCGAAATTATTTGTGCAAAAGGCATAAAGAACTTATTAAATATATTAAATTTTATTATACAGGCAAAACACGCCTAACAAGTATTACATATACGTACATGTTGATAGAAAGTAAAGTTTATGAATAGGTACCCAAACAAGTAAAAAAAACGAAAGACTTCCACACACACAGACACACACAACACACGCACGCACACACACAGACACACACACACACGCACATACACAGACACACACATACACATACATTATTCAGATGCTTCTAAAATATACTTCTTTGCTTAACCTAAGACATTAAATTGTAAAATACACTTTCATTCAAGAGAATATGTAAATACGTACATATTCAAACACACAAGTAGAAATGGACAGATTACAAATGTATGGATTATAATACTAGCAGTAGTCGTAGTTGTAGTAGCTGCAGTATATTACAGCTGCAGTAGTAGTAGTTGTAGTAGTTGTTGTTGTTGTTGTTGTAGTAGTAGTAGCAGCAGTAGTAGAAGTAGTAGTAGTAGTAGTAGCAGCAGCAGTGGTGGTGGTGGTGATAGTAAAAGAAGTAGTAGTAGTAGTAGTAATAGTAGTAGCCGCAGTGGTGGTGATAGTAGTAGTAGAAGTAGTAGTAGTGTAAACGTAGTTTGTTGAAAAAAAATTTGACTTGTATCCATAAGTGCAACAATGGAAAAAATTGGTTTAAGAGTTTAGAGAATTTTAAATAAAGTGATTAATCATAAAAACATAAAAAATTATGGAATATAATGAATAAATATAGTAAATAATAATAATAATTACAATAGTTATACTATTAATAATTTAATAAAATTTAACAATTTTTAAAAATTTCAGACGATCTTTATGGGAGAAACGGTGATCTCAAGCTGTGTGAAAATTCATTTTCGATGTGTTGTCCTTAATGCCATTGTATTATATTTTATTTGATATTAAGCTACTACTACAACTACTACTTCTGCTGCTACTACTATACTACTACTACCACTACTACTGCTGCTACTACTACTAATAATAATAAAAATAGTAATAGTAATACTTCTACTAAAACATTTGCAGCTACTGCAATTGTTTTTATACATTGTATCTAGACCATTAGTACGGTTTATGAAATGAATAACATTGCGCTTATTCATGCGTGGATGACATGAATTGTTGTATGAATGAATGTTGATGTTTGTTTGTTTGTTTGGTTGGTTGTATGTTCGTTTGTTCGTTTTTTAGTTCGTTCGTTCGTTCGTTTGTTTGTTCGTTCCTTCGCTATTGCGTTCGCTAAATCGTTTAGTTGTATGTCTGTACATTCTTTTTGTTTTGGGTGTTCTGATTTATGGCCTGTTGAATTCGATTGTAATAGTGTGTTATTTTGAGTTGTTTATGAGATTTTAATACAATATACTTGCCGTTTAGATTTCGGTTGTTATTGCCGTCACTGAAGTTTTGTCGTCCAAGTTTTAGCTCCACATTTTGTGGTTTTATGGTTTTATATGTATATATATTTATATATATACTGTGTGTGTGTGTGTGTGTATGTGTGTGTGTGTGTGTGTGTGTGTGTGTGTGTGTGTGTGTGTGTGTGTGTGTGTGTGTGTGTGTGTGTGTGTGTTGTACATTTTAATTAATAAGTATACATAATAATAAATAAACTTAATTTACTACATGTGAATGTAAAACTTGTCGCTCGATAACACGATAACAGGCAAACTATTGGATAATTGCAGGCAGAAGGTATAATTAGATGATTTCAATTAGAAATTAGAAAATTTCTCGGTATTTAACATTAAGCTGATCTTACTAATCCGTGTAAGATTACACAAAAGACCTACAAAATACTTTTGCTGTTGTATATATATATTTAGTATAAATATATATATATATATATATATACGTAGAATTGATATATATATATATAAATATATATGTATATATATATATATATATATATATATACAGAAGGAGTATGGAAAGAGAAAAAGAGAGAATATAGAGAAAGAGAGAATTAGAATAAAAATAAATATAAAAGTATTTACATAATTAAGTTTTTTATAGCTCTATACTCATATAACCTTTAATTATCTACTTATGGATTACCCTTAATTCCTGATATAGGCTTTCTGTAATAAATATATGTATATGTGTGTGTTTGTGTGTGTGTTAATGTGTGTGTTTGTATGTGTGTGTTTGTATGTGTGTGTTTGTGTGAGTGTGTGTTATATAAGCCATTTCGCCAGCCGTTAATTAATTAGCCATTTAGTATGTAACAGTGTTTCACTGGATTGCGCTATGGACGTGAGTTCCCTGTTGCTTTGTTTGGTGATAATTTGGCGTTTTTTGTGTAAAATATGGTGTGGCATTCTTATTTTTTTGCAAATTTGAATAAAACTATCTTTTAGTTATTTGAATTTTTATTTTAAAGTTTTAAAAGTTTTATAAAATTATTTATTGAAAAAGATGGTTTCCTGGCTGACGTGATGTGACGTGACGACTCGAGTGATTGACATTGAACAGTTCGTGATTTTGACCCAGAAAAAATAATTTTACAAAACTAAATTTTACAAATTCTTAAAAATTCCGATAACAATGATAATATTTTCAATTAAATATGCTAATTTCTTATTTCCTAACAGTTCAGGTATTACGTAATAAAGAGCAGATTGGACGGACAAGCGTTGGACGTGAGGGGTGCCTCTTGTAGTCCTGGGACGGAGGTCATTCCGTACTCCCAGCACAACAAAATTAACCAGATTTGGTACCAGGATCCTGCCAGAGGAATCATTGTCACAAAGTTGAATACTGGCTTCTGCATTGATGTTGAAGGTCTGGTTTAGTATTATTATTATGTATTTTAATTGTAGTTAATTATGTTGTTATTATTATAACAAATTCTAGTTAATACACTTATAATTGTTAATATTTTGACATAAATTAGTAAATTAATTTGTGAATCAACCCAAATGCTTATTAATTTCATCATTAAATTGAATTTCTAGAGCCATTGAAAACATGATTTTAAATATTTAATAGTTAATAAAACTAAAATGCTGACCTATTTTAAATTACTTTTGAAAAAATTATTTAAATTTATTTTTTAAAAAATCATCTAGATGGCAGGGTAGTCATCAATCCATTCAAACCAGGAGATGAGAATCAGCAGTGGGAGTTTCATGAGAATAAGCTGAAGAATAGATTTAATCACGACAAGGTCATTGAGTTACACGAAGGTATGTACCATATTTCTTATCAATTTTCGTTTCGTTTTCTAGAGAACTATAAAAATTCCCACATATAATAACTATAATAATTGTAATAATAATAATTATATAACTATAATAATTGTAATAATTATTATAATTTTTGATTGTAGGTATTTTGAGAGTAGGTGAGAAAGATAAGGATTCCTCGGGTCAGTTATGGGAGTTTGAGGAATGTGGAAACTCGTCTGATATCTCCAAGTCTGCTCCGTGCATCTATAATTTTGAGAATTCGATACTTTATCAGTTTTACATTTTTAAATATATTTTTAATATATCTCTCATTTATATTTTCAAAAACATGCCTAACATTTTTAAACGCGGACTAATCTTAACTGGTACTAATCACTCACTTTCCCTAACTTTAGGCCTGCACTCTTTTACATTATTAGTGAATTGAATGGTAAGGTGGTCGACATCGATAAGGGGTCCAATGAAGAAGGCGCCCAGATTGAAATGTGGAACCGACATCCTGATCGTCTGCTCAATCAGCTATGGTACATTGATTACTATGGGTATATTAGATCTGCCCTCAACAATATGGTTTTCAAAAATAAAGGTATTTTTATTATATTATTCTTTTACATGTTACCTAACTTATTTTAATTATTTCACTAGAGAGCCAGTAATTTTACTACTAACTTGTTGTGTATTAATATTACTGTTAGAGTTCTGTTGTTGGTGTTTTCATAGTGTGAAGAAAATTTTTTTGTCTGTAGATGAGAAAAACTTCACTCTTCTTTCATTTCAAAAACAAATTTGAGTTAAAACGTAGTTTAAATTTATTATTTTTAGGGTAAAATATTATTTCACCCATTACACTCTAAAAAAAAAACCAGGATACGGAAAGAAATTAAAGATGGGGCCCTATAAAAACACCCCCAGACACCAGTGGAAAATCGATAGCTGCAAATTAGTGAATGGAGAGGGAGAATGCATGGATATCATGGGACAGAATGAAGAAGATGGCGCCAAGGTTTGCTCCTACGGATTCAAAGATTCAGCCAACCAGCGCTGGTTAATACAGTATGAATTATAGATGGTATCATGATATATCATCTGTACGTCAAATAAACGTTCCGATACCGGTTCTGTTTTACCGATACCGATTCTGTTTTACCGATTCCGATTCTGTTTAGTTTTTAAGAAGAAAAAATTTATATTTTCCCTTCCCCTATCATGTGATCAGTATTTATACGCTTCATAATGTATTTGATTTATTGTTTTTTTCTCCATTTTGCTTTTATGATTTTTAAATTTTATTTAGTTAAGTACTTAGTTACTCAAGTTATTTAGAGAATACTTATTTGATTTGTACCTAGTTAAATATTCACTATTCATTGAATACTTGATTAGTTTATGAACATGATATTTATGTTGTTATATTTATATTGACTACTTAATTACTTATTGGATGGATATTTAGTTTCGCATTGATTTAGTATTTAGTTACTTGTGTTTTGATCGATACGGCTGTTTTTTTATCGCGTTCCAATGCTTCATTACAATCATCTACCTTTCATTCAATCTACTTCATGTTTATAATTATTATAATAATTATAATTATGATTATATAAAATTATATTATAAATTTATAATTATATTCTTCAAAAAGTAATAAAGTCAATTTTGCGTTCAAAAGTCATTGAATTATGTTTTAATCTCCTTCATATAATCCATCAATAATAATCGTAATAGACACGCACGCACGCACGCACACGTATAGAAAAACACGCACATACACACACACATCCACAGGCATACATACACAAACATCTCTATAAGGAACATGTGACCACAATATCGTCATCATCGCTGCTGCTTGATGCCAAGCCTTCTTCGACGGTGCTGTACATGCACAGATATATACATACACGTAGACATTAATACGAATGTATACGCGTATGTGTATATACAGAAGTATGCAATGTGTGTATACGCATATACACGCATATATACTTGCGTATATACTGCATACGCTTGGATGTACCTTTGCCAAGAGCAACTACAGCCAGTAGACAACGGAAATGCAATGCATTGAGACCTGATAAATAAAGCAGTGGGCGTTATACATATGCGTATATTTGATACATAGGATATATCATGTATATATGTATGTGTGTGTGTGTGTCTTTGTGTGTCTTTTGCTTATTGTTATAATTGGCGCGGTCTTTCATAATTATTGTTGTGCATTGTTGTAATATATGCGTGTGTGTTTGTTATATATGTGGTGTATATTTACCTTACATATTGTTATATATATATATTTATATATGTGTGTGTGTATTATATGTGTGTTATATGTGTGTCATATGCGTGTATTATACATACATGTACCTACGTATATACGTTTATCCAATGTATACCCGATATATATGTGTGGGAGACAGCTTACATGTATTGATTATTATCACCACTGTTGATGCACTGAGAAGAAAAGTAACCGAGTGATGTTATTGTTTGTTATACATTCGTGTCTTGTTAGCCTAACTTGACCGAGTTTAATTCAATTTTCTTAAGCTATCTATTCCTACTGAAGAACTTTAATTTATTTATTTTCAGTTTTAATAATATAATTAATAATAGAACTTATTTTTATGTGTGTGATTGTTGCATTTTATGGATGATTTGGTCTGATTTGATCTGCATATACGAGTTGAGGATTTGTCTTTTCACATTGTTTTCTGACGGCAAATAAGTCGTTTTTTTCATTTTTGTGTTAATTCGGTTCGGAGAAAGTCAAGAAAATCAAAGCATAAGAACACGTTAGTACTAACTTGATAATATTACCTTTTTGAAATTATAAATTACCAAAAAAAACCGTCCCGACAGCAATAGGGATGGACTCGCACCAGGAATTAAACGACGAAGACAACTTGGAAATTGATGAGAGTCTGACCAACTTGATCGTCAACTACCTGCCGCAAACTATGTCGCAAGACGACCTCAAGAGTCTCTTTTCAAGTTTAGGAGAACTAGAAAGCTGCAAATTAATAAGAGACAAAGCCACTGGTCAGTAGTAGTAGAAGTAGTAGCAGCAGCAGTAGTAGTAGCAACAGCAGCAGTATTAGTAGAAGTAGTAGTAGCAGTAGCATTAGTAGTATAGTAGAAGTAGTTTTATAGTTATAGATATAGTTACTGTAACTAACTTTCATTATTTTTTCATAAACTCGTTGAAATTTTGAAATATAAATAAATTAATTAATTAATACTAATAAATAATTACTCATGAAGAATTTCGAAATATCCTAATCCTGAAATCGCAGGAATGAGTTTGGGTTACGGTTTCGTGAACTACAAAAATCCGGACGATGCTCAGAAAGCCCTGCAAACGCTGAGCGGACTCCGTCTCCAGAATAAAACAATCAAGGTGTTTATATCTCATTTTTAATCATTTAAATTTAAATTCTTCAATTATTTAATTTACGATATATAATTAATTAAAAATATTTTACAATTTAAAGTTGGAAAATAAAAATGGCATCAATAAATGTATATATGACGTGAGGAGTTTCATTCCGTAATTGCAATCAAGTCATCAATATTATTGTAGCCATCTGTTGAGCGGGCGGACCCAAGCAGATTTTCTTAGGAACAAATAAAAATAGTTTCAGAAAAATCAACAAATAAATCAAATACACACGTACGTACGCACAACATGGCGCAATGTAAGTTAGATCTCATACCTAAACTGTCTTAAACATGAAATTATAGCATGATGACGAAAAATTGATTGATAAGAAGAAAATTTTTCCAACTGATATCAGTGAAAATATCACAAGATGTTGCTGGGTATTGATGTTTTGGTTTAAGTTATCTTGTGTAGTTGTATTAATCTGATGTATTTTTTTGAGTTGCTGTTATTTTTCTTGAGGTAACTTTCATTTCAACTACCACCAGATATGTGTTGGTTATTTTTTAGCCGATAGCATGCGAACAATGTTTGAGTTTTACGCGACGGCTCAAGAATTTTTGTTTTTAAAAAATGTGTATCTGACTGAATTATTTCCAATTTTATCGAAGTAGATCTGTAATGTTTTTATCACTTATTCATTCATGTTTGTTATTTCGGTTAATGGTGTTCAATTGTTCATTTTGGGTTCTTTATAATATTTTTCATTCAATTTTCATCGCCGATTCAAAAATAACACAACGGTATACCTTTTTTAATTCAATCTTTTCATTTTGCATAAAATATAATTTATTTAAAATAACACGGGATATGGATTTTTTAGTGCGTTCATTTTAATTTAGTTTTCTTTTATAAATTTTTTAGTTCGTATTTTTTGATTTTTCTAACCACATTCCGACACTGTGATGAACTCTGCAATCAATTCGTCATCCGTCTGTCTGTCCGTCTGCCTACGTCTGTCTGTCTGTCTGTCTGCCTACGTCTGTGTGTGGCTAGGTTTCCTTGGCTAGGCCGTCTAGTGAAACGATCAAAGGCGCCAATTTATACGTTAGTGGGATTTCTAAGAACTGGCAAGTGACAGAGCTGGATAATTTGTTTAAGCCTTACGGTCAGATAATTACTTCTCGAATTTTATCTGATCCCCAAACTGGTATTTTTATTTTTTATACATTCATAATATATTATTTAATGCATTAATTTTTCTACAGTTGCCTAATTATTTATTTCAATTTTTGAATTTAGTACATTTGAAAGTACATATATGCCTAATTTTAATTCGTTTTTTTATTATTATAAACTTTCATTTTTTTGCTGCTTCCTAATTGGATTTAAATTATTTGGATTCAATAATTTCATTTAGTTGGTGTTCAGTTTAAGTTCCGCTCGCAAGAAAAGCTGAGATGCAAAAAATGAAAGCTAATCTTCTAAAATTATTATAAGACACAAAAATGATTTATAAATAATGAATTAAAATCCTATAAAAAATCAAACAAAATCAAGGTAGAAAAACGTTTCGATGAAAACTTACTTACAGGTCTGTCAAAAGGCGTGGGATTCGTGAGGTTCGACACGAGACCAGAGGCAGAGGCTGCCATCAAGCAGTTGAACGGAACCATTCCAACCGGGACGACAGAGCCCATCACGGTGAAATTTGCAAACACGCCGTCGGCATCAACGGCCAAGACCCCACCAGTCACTCAACTTCCTATCCAAGCAGTTGCAGCTGTTGGAGTCAGTCCAGCCACCGTACAAACGGCTTCTTACTTAGCTCCAACTAGAAGATTGGTCGGTCCTATCCACCATCAGGCCGCTAGAGTCAGGTACGAAAAAAACAAACGATTTAAAATTTACGCAAAATGTCACTTTTTTTGAAATATGTTCACAGAATTATTTGAATTGTTGAATTATAGATACTCACCTTTGGAGAACCCTCTTACTTCTTACACGAACGGGATCATAAGTGGCGCAAGCAACACCAGCCTGAGTACAACTGGATTTTGTTTGTTCGTCTACAATCTTGCTCCAGAGACAGACGAAAGCGTTTTGTGGCAGTTGTTCGGACCATTCGGAGCCGTGCAAAACGTCAAAGTCATGCGAGATGCTTCGACAAAAAAATGCAAAGGATTTGGTTTTGTAACGATGACCAACTACGACGAAGCCCTGCTTGCCATTACGGCCCTCAATGGCTACCCAATCAACAACAGACCCCTTCAGGTCAGCTTTAAAAAAGCGAAGGGTGGAACAGTCCTGCAGCAAGCAGTCAGCCACAGCGTTGCTTCAGCGGCTCTTTCTACTCCAACAATAATGACCATTCCTACCTTACAGTAAATGCCGGCATTCAATTTCTTCATTTGTAATATATGAACTTATTTATAATTTCGTTACAGTCGACAGCATAGTGTAATTGTGAGCTACGAGTCATTTTAATTGTAATATTTGCATACATATATTATATATATTTTAATATTTCGAGTTATTCTTTTCCTGTTTATTGTGTTTTAACAAAATTTTTACATGTCTGTCAATTTATTTGTTGTTGTTTTATTCGATCATTTTTTGCTGAATTTGAATAAAATGTTATGCAATAACTAAACTATTGGATTCAAAATATTTTTACGCAACATAAAAAACGTGGTTCAATCAAAATCATTGAAGTAAGGAGTAGAAAAACATTGTTGAATACTTGGTTAGAGCGGAGAATTGACTCCAACGACAACGCCCTAGCCCTCGATATCCATCAGTTTTCCAAACCAATCCTCAACATCCACAAAACCAATTTTCTAATTTTCACACCAAGATTGTTCCAGATTTATTTTAATGGATCCCAAACCAATGAAAAACGAGGAATGACTGAAATGACGTAAGGGTGGATTAATATCTTTGACGTAACGTCAAAAGTTTTTTTTACAATGTCATTTAATAATTGGATATTTTGGAAACATTTTGATAGAAGTGTGGATTTATTTATTGTTTTAGCGTTGTCCTGTCACTGGTTGCAGCACTGAATTGATAAATTAAATTAATAATTACTATACGTATATACAGGATAAAAAATTAAACCATATATCCTTTATTCTAATTATATGGTATGGGCAATTCGTTGCGAAATCGTTGGAGGAAGTAGTTATTTATATAACAGTAGTTATTTTACTGCATGGTAGTTATTTTATTGCATGGTAGTTAATCAGCCGGTATAAAGGTTATATTCAATTCCTATCAAATAAATTTGGCAAAATATCATACGCAGGCAGAACTAAATAAAGAAATAGATAGATAGATAAATATATATACGTAGTTATAATACATTTATAATGTTGTATTTACACATTCAAATTGTACATTTGTGTTATGGTGTAGTCTCAAATTATTTTGAATTCTCTCAGAAAATTTTAAACGTTTTACCATACTATATATACTAGTCATTTTTATCAACAATTTAAGAATTTTATCAATAATTAAAAAAATTCAAATTGATTTCATTGCGATATCGATAATGATTTTTGTGACCTGACTGATTAAAAAGCATCAAAGAAAGTTAAAATAGGATGGAGAATTTGTTATATTGGGATATTCGTTTAAAAAGCGAGCAAAATTTTAACATAAAAGCGCTTATAAATCTACACATATTGGCTCAGCTTGGCTTGGTTCGGCTTGGAATCGGATGTTAAACAAAGTGTGGTCTCAAACTATTTTGAATTCTTCCAGAAAAATTTGAACTGCGTGCGTACATATATAGTAATGGCTACTGTTGTTTTTTATAATGAAATTATAAAATATATAAATATAGCGAGCAAAATATTAACACAAAAGCGCTTATAAATCTATGCATATTGGCTCAACTTGGCTCGACTCGGCTTGGAATTGGATGTTAAGCAAGGTGTGGTCTCAAACAATTTTGAACACTCCCCGAAAAATTTGAACTGCGTGGTTATATATATAGCACTGATTACTGTTGCTTTTATAATGAATTTTTATTTTATATATATATATATATATATATATATAAAGTGACTGAAATTCATGTATACAAATAATTAATAAGATTATATGTTTATATGAAAAGCAATATAGCAGATTCAACCAGCCAACCAGAAAGTTTCGAAGGCGTTCGTTTGATGACTTTAATTTAGTACGGTTAGCATTGTGGTTAAGACTGTATAATAGTGCAGTATATAAATTAAATAAGTTTTTTACTGATACGAATGATTGAAATGATGAGAATGTATGGTTGAAACGAGTATAAATAGAAGAGCTGAGACAACATGAAAATCAGATCAGCATTCTGCCTCGATTGAAGCAGTCTGCCTGATCTCATTTATTTATTTTAAAAATTTTTTTATTTTTATTTATTTTATTATATAGAGTTATATAGAGTTATATAGTGTTATATAGAGTAATATAGAGTTTGCATGTTTGTAGGTGGTTTGAATGTTTGTAGGTGGTATTTTTTTAAATTTTAGGTGTGATCTATAGCGGTTGCTCATACATACAAATATACATACATCATGTTTGTTTGTGTGGTAGTATTTTATGTTCTGTTTTACTCCTTTTTCTCTTTCTTCATGAGTCTTGAGTTAAGTTAATGAAGCATAGGTAGGTGAGGTAAAAATTAATTTATTATATAGGTAGGCTAGGGCATAAGGTAATTTAGTTACATAGGTAGGTTAGGGACTCCTATTCTTTTACTCTACTTGGTGGTGTGATTTTTGTTTTGTGTTTTTTTTGTTTTGTTTCACACCATACATTCAACAGGTACGCGGTGGTTCCTGGTTTTAGTGGAATTTTTATTGATTGAATGTAGTAGTATGCATGGTTATATAGAGTTATGTAGAGTTATGTAGAGTTATATAGAGTTATATAGAGTTATATAGAGTTATATAGAGTTATATAGAGTTATATAGAGTTATATAGAGCATAAATCCTATATAGATACCTTTCTTTGCTCTTCTTTTCTCTTTTCTTTGCTGACCGGTCGGTTTCTTTGCGGTTATTTTCATTTAAATTGAATAAATAAGATTTTTCCATTCATTTAGGTTTTTTTAGGTTCATTTATCTAGGTTGAAGCTTCCAGAGGACTTTATCGTGGACGATCAGAATGGTTGTGATGTCACGCTACGTTCGTTCATTCGGTGGCAAAGAATGCACGCCCTGCTGGGGTACGTTTTACCGTTTCTTTGCGGTTCTTTTTTTGCCAGTTGGCTGGCTTTTCCGGCGGGTTTCACTGCGGCTCGTTTTTCTATTTTCATTTAAATTAGTCAAATAAATAAGATTTTTCCATTTCATCCATTTCATTCAGGTTGAAGCTTCCAAAGGAATTCACCGTGGAAAATGTCAGGCTACGTTCGTTCATTCAGTGGCAAAGAATACACGCCTGGCTGGGATACGTTTTATTCTTTTTTCACTGTTTTTCTCTGTAATTTAAAGTTAAGTAGGAATGCTCACACGCACACGCACATACACACAATTACATTAAGTAGCTATATAGGTAGGTTAGATAGGCATAATTTTAATTGTAGGTAGGTTAGATAGGAAGCATCTAACACTAATGTAGTTGAATAGGTAGGCGAGTAAGTTTATCGCTTCTATTTTTTCTCGCACCCACATTACACGCATCAGCGTATTACACACACACACACAAATACATACATAAACACATATTAGTATTTGAGCGTTATTTTATTTTCATTACACATTCTAATTTATTATTACTAAGGTTGAGAGTAATTTAATTTCATAGGTAGTTAAGGGCAATAATTTAATTCTAGGATCAATTAAATAAACGCTGTAAGTGTATCGATAGGTAAGTTAGTTATTAAGTTTTACATTATTATTATTAGGTTGGAGCCCAAGGCATTACGTAGGTGGTGGGGTGGGTGCCGAAAGGCCAATGAATTGGGCTCTTGAGTTTTGTAATTTTAGGTAAGTTAGGGCCATAATGTAATGAATAGGTAAGTTAAGGCTACGTTGTAACACACACTCATTAATAGATTTAGGGTTTAAGTTTTATATTATTATTACTAAGTTGGAGCCCAAGGCATTACGTAGGTGGTGGGGTGGGTGCCGATTGGCAAATGAATTGGGCTCTTGAGTTTTTTTGTAATTTTAGGTAAGCTAGGGCTTAATTGTAATGAATAGGTAAGTTGAGGGTACGATAGCCGATAAACTCTGAATTTCGAAGTCTGTTGTCAGAGGTAAGCCTTGGTGGCCAGTGGTGAACCGGCAATGGTTTACTATCCGGACGGCAATGGTTTACTATCTGCACGGTAATGATTTAACATGCGGCACGACCATAGTCTACTACCCGCACGGCTTCCGGACGGCAAATGGTTTACTATCCGCACCGCAATAGTCTACTATCCGCACGGCAATGGTTTTTTATCCGGTGCCCTGGCTGTCGGTGAACCTCTGTGCAAGGATAGAGAATGAAAGGGGACTTTCGACTATCGTACCATTAACAATTTAATATAGATTAGTTAAGGTAGTTGAATAGGTAAATAGGATTATTTTTATTAAGCAATTTGAAATGCAGGCACCGCTAAGCTTTCTGATGAGAATCTACTCTTTCTCTATCTTTCTCCATCAACACGGGCTGTGTTTCAACAACAATCTCGAGGAGGACTGGCACCAGTTTTGGAGGACAACGAAGGAACCGGACCGCATTCAACATTCTGCCTTTGTCGAATGGACGACGGTAAGTTTTTTTTACATTTTACTTACATTATTATTTTAAAATTTTATTTATTTGACATTATTTTCATTTTATAATTTAATTTTTTTTTTGCTTCTAAGATTCTAACATTCATTTACTACTACGCAAATAAAATAAAAATTTGATTACAGAATGATGAGAGGTGGGCAGTGGTGGGAGTCAGCACGTTTAAGATGATGGTCTCATGATGATTTACACATGATGATGGTGGTGTAGGAAGAATCAGCTCGTTGGCTGTTCGACTGACACTCTGAAGTTCGGATGGTATTTTGTGTGCCGACCAGATGGTGGTGGTCGGTGCAATAGAAAGTACAGTAACGACGATTTTTGAAGTAAGGTTTAGTTTTGTTTTTTATTTTTCTCATTCGTTCATTTTATCACTCAACCTTTTTAATTATTCTTCTATTAATTGATTCGTTAATTCATTCTATTCGTTAATTGAATCATTGATTTGTTTATTAATTCATTCATTCACTCATTCATTCAACCAATTATTCAATCATTCAGTTGACCATTTATTCGATCATTCCTTTGTTCCTTGATTTACTAATACGCTAATAAAAAAATGTCTACAGAATGATGAGAGGTGGGCTGTGGTGGGCATCAGCACGTTTCAGATGGAGGTCTCATGATGATCGTTCCGGTGGCAATTCGAAGATAACAACAACGACGGTTTTTGAAGTATGATTTAGTTTCATTTTTTTATTTTTCTCATTCATTCATTCATTTTATCACTATCTTTCAAATTATTCCTCAATTAATTTATTCATTGATTCATTCTATTCATTCATTAAATCATTGGTTGATTAATTAATTAGTTAATTTATTCATTCAACCAATCGTTCAATCATTCAGTTAATCCTTTATTCGTTCGTTCCTTTGTTTCTTGATTTACTAATTTGCTAATTAATAAAAACTTGTCTACAGAATGATGAGAGGTGGGCATGGTGGTCGTCAGCACGTTTCAGATGGTGGTCTCATGATGATCGTTCCGATGACAAATCGAAAATAATGTTAAAGGTAAATTTGTTTTTGTCTCATTGTACATTTGAAAGTACTCGAATTTGAACAAAGATTGAGAGTTATCTCAAAAAGATAAGTTGCCTATTTTTTCCAATTGCTTGTTTTTTATTTTAGTGAATTAATTTTTTTTTTCAATTTATTTTTCAGTATCCGGTCAAATTCATTCCATCGATGCGTGTCAGATGAAGGTCGGTGCAATGGAGGTTCGTTGGTAGTGAGTGAAGTTTCTGGAGAGTGCGCGCCCGCACATTTACATACACGCACACATCAATACAACACATGCATACACAACAGCCATTCATTCGGTGTCGTCGTTGTTATGTTTTTCTTCAACTTTCTATTTTCTTTACCGTGAACCGGGCTTTAATTTAATTCATAGGTAAGTTAGGGACTGAGATGATTTAAACAATTGTAGGTAGGCTAGGGCTTAACATTAGTTAAAAAGCTTCAAGTAAAATAAAAACGCTAAAATATGTTAAATAAAATACTTGAAACATCTAAAACGAGAAATACAAATTTGTAGGTAAGTGAGTTGAGTTAATGATTATAAGTAAGCTAGGGCCCTGAGAGTAATTTAATTGTAGGTAGGTGACTGACTACTATTCTTGCGACTTCTTACTATCTTTGTGTGCTGTGTTTGTTTTCGCTTCCCAACACCCCACCAACAAAACAAACTACATTTCATTCTCGTCGTCGCTTTAAATTGTACCTTTTTGAACAATCTTTTTAATAATGTCTATTTATTTATTCATTAAATGTTGACTGGTTTCTAGTTTTTTTTAAATTGGTTATATAATTTTTGGATATTTCTTGATTTACTTTGTATATATGCATGTATAAATTATTTCTGTTT
The DNA here is from genome assembly GCF_000326865.2 of Helobdella robusta. NCBI lineage: Eukaryota > Metazoa > Annelida > Clitellata > Rhynchobdellida > Glossiphoniidae > Helobdella > Helobdella robusta. The sequence continues at coordinate 1,610,715 of NW_008704170.1, read as the reverse complement.
GGTATATTGATTTAGTCATTATGATATGTTGTGAACTGTTCTTACTAAATGTTCATGTTACGTGGTTTATTATAATATCCTTCGACCGTCAAAAATGAGCGAAGGCCGTTATATTTATTCTAATTATATGGTTTAGAGGTCCTTGACAACACTATTAAAGTTAAATTAACTTTTATGTATTTATGTATATACCTCGCGTTATGAAAGTTGAATTTTTTTGGTTCATTTTTACTCGCTAATGACTAAACCCACACAAACGCACGCGCTAATTAGTGCCAAATAAATTGTGACATTTTAAATTTAATACATTTTCACATTAATTTGCTTTTGCCAAGGAAAAACAGAAAGAATTGTTTTCAAAATTAAGTAATTGATATTTTTATAATAATTTTTTTTTTCAAATTTAAAAACCTAAAATTTTTATTAAAAAATAAGATGTCAATTCCTCTGTTCATCTAATGAACGATGGAGAAAAAACGCCCAGCATCATCATTAGAAGCAGCTACAGCAGCTTCAACATCAGCAGCAGTGGCAGCTTCAGCAGCAGTGGCAGCTTCAACGTCAGCAGCAGCTGATGAAACAGAAAAAGTTAATAATGATTTTCAAAGTCAAAATGCTGGGTATATATAATATACTTATATAATTAATTAAATAATTAATTAATTAATTTAAATATTTTGTTACTTATTTGTATTTATATTAATGTTTATTTAATTATTGTCTTTTTGAAAAATGATTTGTTACAGAGAGACATTGCTAGAGAAGGAGGGAACAGTATGCAATTTTTATCCTTTCACTTTGTTTTTCTATCCATCTCTTCATCCATGCACACACTCACACACGCACATACAAACACACACACATACAAATCAAAATACAGATTATAAATGACCCTATCCACGGTCACATTGAAATCAGCCCCCTCTGCATGGCCATCGTAAACACCCCGCAGTTTCAGAGGTTGAGGTACATTAAGCAGGTTGGATCGAGTTCCCTGGTCTACCCTGGAGCTGTTCACACAAGATTTGAGCATAGTATCGGGTTTGTTTGCATGTGTGCATGTGTACGTGTTTGTATATTAGTATGTGTATGTGTGTGTTTCTATATTACTATGTGTGTGCACGTGTGTATGTACGTGTTTGTATATTAGTATGTGTGTGTTTGTGTGTATGTGTTTGTATATTAGTACGTGTGTGTGTGAGTGTATGTGTTTGTATATTAGTATGCGTGCGTGTGGGTGTGTACTTGTTTGTATATTAGTATGTGGTGTGGGCGTGTGTATGTGTTTGTGTGTATACATGTTTGTATGTTTGTATATTAGTATGTGTGTGTGTGTTTAAGTGCTTGTATGTTTGTATATTAGTATGTCCGTGAAAATTATTTGATTGGTGTGTGTATGCGTGTGTGTGTATGTATGCGTGTATGGATGTGTGTGTATATGTAATGTATGTCTGTTTTTTTGTAGAGTGTGTCACCTGGCAGAAACATTATGTAGAACCCTGCAACAAAAGCAGCCTGAGCTGAATATCACCGAATCCGATGTGTCATGCGTCGCTATTGCTGGATTGTGTCATGATTTGGGTATGTGTGTGTGTTTTTACGTGTGCGTATGTGTATATATCATTACATTACAAATCAGGCCATGGACCTTTTTCGCACCTGTATGATCAGCTGTTTGTTCCTATCTTCAGGAGATTTGTGAAACTACCTGCTTGGAAGGTTTGTTTGTTTGTTTGTGTGCTTATTTGTATGTTTGTTCGTTTGTAAGTTTATTTGTTTGTTTGTGTGGTTTTCTGTTATCTGTATGTCGAGTTGTGTGTGCTGGTATAGATGTTTGTATGTTACAAACATACAAACATACATACAAACAGCACGAAAAAGGTTCAGTTGATATGCTAGACTACCTATTAAAAGTGAATAACTTGAAGCATCTCTTCAGCGATGACGACCTGATATTCATCAAAGAGCAAATTCTTCCCCCTCCGAACAAAGATGTATTATCTTTTTTCTCTTCCATTTGTTTGATTGTTCATTTATTCGTTTTTTCATCCATTCGGTCATCATTCATTCATTCATCCATTCATTCATTCGTTCATTCATTTTTTCTATCTTCATTAATTTACCTCATGTAAATTGTTTTTTCAAGGATTACAAGGGAAGAGGTCAGGACAAGTTGTTTCTCTACGAGGTCTGCCAGATTTCACTCTTATTTTAATTACAAACACACTCACGCACACTCACGCACGCACGCACAGATTGTAGCCAACAAACGGAATGGGATCGACGTAGACAAGTGGGATTACTTCCTTCGGGATAGTTACTATTTGGGTTTGAAAGTTTCGTTCGATCCAGGTCGACTTCTTAAATTTGTTAGGGTTATCAATGTCGATGGGGAGAAACAGATCTGTGCCAGGGCTAAGGTCTGGTTGGTTGGTTGATCGATTGATTGATTGATTGATCGATCGATTGATTATTGATTGATTGACAACCTAGGAAGTGGACAATCTGTATGAGATGTACCACTGCAGAATCAGTCTCTACAAACAAGCCTACCTCCACAAGACCACCATGATCATTGATTACATGTAGGCTGTTGTTGTTGTCGTAGTTGACGATGATAGTAATGATGATGATAGTGATGATGAGGATAGTGATGATGATGTTGTTGTTGTTGTTCTTGATAGTGATGATGATGACGGTGATAGTGGTGTGGAAATTGTACTCTGACACACAACTGTCACATAGTCTGGCAAAAATTTAAATAACAATGTAGCCAACGACAACAACAACAACACAAGCAACAAAACAGACAGCAAAACAGAACAGAACCATTAATTTTTTATTTCAGGATCTGTGAAGCTTTGAGGCTGGCCGATGATCACCTCTGCTTCCCTGGCACCAATGGGTCATTATCCTTTGTCGTCTCCTCGCGTTTTTTTTATTCGTCTATGTTTATTTGTCTATGTTTAGTTGTTTATGTTTACTTGTTTATGTGGTGGTTATTTGTTTTTGTCGCGGTTATCAATCTTTGATGAGTAGTGCGCAGAAGTGAGAAAGAGAGCGAGAGAGAGAGAGAGAGAGAGATAGGATTCTTTATCACAATTAATAAAACACTGCAAAAACAACAACAAATACCACAAACAGGCACACAACAACTCACGAAAAACAAACAAACAAACAACTCACCTTAAACATCATCTACAAATGGCAAACTAGAAAACTCTACAAGATGTCGGAATGCATGAACGATATGGAGGCCTTCTGGAAAATGACGGACGACATCATCCTTCGAATTCTCCACACCCGCAAGCCAGAACTTTCCAGATCGAGGGAATGGATTAGGAGAGTCTTTTCGAGGAAGCTACCTAAAATTGTTGGACTCGTAAAGGAATCTGATGTTGGTTTACATGTCTCTGTGCCTCTTTGTGTGTGTGTTTGTGGCTGTGTTTGTTTGTTTGTGTATGTGAGTGAGTGGCTGTGTGTGTGTGGCTGTATGTGTGTGTGTTGTGTGTGTGTGTGGCTGTATGTGGCTGTATGTGTGTGTGTGTGTTTGTGTGTGTGTTTGTTTGACACAAGCATGCATTGTAAACGTTCACAGAATTCAAGGTTGAAATGGAGCGCTGACTGGGTGCATGAACAGCTCGTCATAGAGAGTGTACTGTTAAGAATGGGCCTCACCACTGATGATTTCATCGTTATCGTTAGTCTACTCATTCATTCATTCATTCATTTATTCATTCATCCATTCAGTCAATCATTCGTCCCTTCTTTCATTTACCAATTTTTTCACACAGACATACACACCCACACTCACAAACAGGCGTGCATACATGCACGCATACATCCAATCAAACACACACACACATACATACACACGCACATACGCACACACACACATACACACACACGTACACACACAGAAACGTTCTTTTGATTATGGTATGAAAGAGAAGAACCCACTTGAAAACTGCATGTTCTACAGTAAACATGATCCAGACGTTGCTTACCAAGTGAGGAAGAATCAAGTGCGTTATCATGATGCTATTGTTATTTGTCTAGCTCTCAATCAACCAATCAATCAATTATTCATCCAATAAATCATTCAACTAATCAATCATTCATTCAATCAATCATTTAATTAATCAATCATTCATTTAATCAATCAGTCAATCAGCCATGCAATCGTTCTTTGATTTATTAAATAATAATTTAATCAAATTTTGTGTTATGTTCGAATCACCCAATCAACCAGCGAATTAATCTCTATATTTTACGGCCAATCAATCAACCAACCAACCATTTAATCAACTCACCAACCAATCATCAATCAATCAGCTAACCAACCAACCAATCATTAATCATTCAACAAACCAACCAATCATCAATCATTCAACTAACCAACCAACAACCGATCAACTCAGGTCTCGTCATTTTTACCTGAAAAATTTCACGAAGTCCAGTACCTGGTCTATTGCAACGAGGATGAGAAAAAAAGTGTGGCCAACGAGGTCTACGTAGCCGTCTGTCTTAAACACAATCTTCTCATCAGCAAAGTCATTATTATAATTATTATTATTTATAATTATCATTATTCATAATTATTCATATTTATTATTATAATTTATTATTTTTTATTATTATGGTTTCTGTTAAAGCACTTCTGTTGATCCTCGTCAGTAATGTTACGTGCATGTTCGGATTGTTGTGTTGTTACTGCTGTTATTATGGCTATAATTTATTTCATTATAATTTATATATTATTACTATTTACATTTGATAATTATAATAATTATTATTATTTATGAATATTTTCTTTCTAATTCAATCTAGGGTGCCGAGCAGAATGGCCTGATGATGACGCCAATAAGGAAAGATTATTTCCAGGTGGCTCCAAGTATCATTTTGAAGTCGCATCGTTCACTCATTCTTTCATTCATTCATTCACTCATTCATTTCCTCATTCATTCATTCTATCATTCATTCATTCATTCACCCATTCATGCACGCACTTATTCCTCCGTTATATTCATTCACTCACTCTCTGATCAGCCGTCCGACGAACCTGCTCTGAAGAAAAGGCGCGAAAGTTTGCACAGGAATCTCGTGAACGAATTCCTCGCCAGCAAGGGTGTCGACATTACGGGCAACTTGTAAAATGAACTTCTTTTTTTGTGGCATCCTTCTTCACAAATTTGAAAGTCGTTCACTGCTCTTGCTATCCAGTTGTATTTTTTGTTGTTTTTTTTTGTTGAAAAAGTTAATAAAAATGTGATAAAAAGTCATTCATCTCAAAGATATTTAGGTGACAATACCCCGGGTTTGTATAGTTGATATGTGTATGTATGTGTGTACGTTCTATATTAATTATTACTTTTTATTACTTATTATTCTCGCACGATCAATTTTTTCTCACGTAATTCATGTAAATGGTTTAAACGTTCAGTTAAAATCCTTCGTTATTACTGTCTAGATAGTTAGATGTGTTCATCTTCCAGTTTGAAATGTCTCATTATTTTATATTTTTGGATTTGAAGTTATGAAAAGGTACACTTTATCACTTGCACATGCGCCTGTGTGTGTTATAGTTTTGTTTATTTCAAATGAAGAACGTTCATCAATCAATTAAAATTAACTAATCGCAATTAATCAAACAAACATTTAACTTATAAAACAAACAATCAACTAATAAAACAAACAATTAACCAATTAAAATTAATATTTCACATTTCACTGAATAAAAGTTTACTTGAATTCATCTGACACACACCACACACACACACACACACACATATATATATATATATATATATATATATATATATACCAGCAATCAAAGAAACCTGTGAATGGTTATTTGTTGAATATAATATATATATATATAACACAATCACGCAATATAAACAAATAAATATAAATATATAACACACAATATAAACAAATGGTGGTTAAGAATCTTCACTATGGAAATATACAACCCATAACATTATATATGTATGCAAATATATATCACCCTGATAAAAAAGCCACAATTAAAAAAATAACTTAATTAACTAATTAATTAATTGATAATTTAATAAAGGTAAAGTTAAACTGAATCAATTAGACCCAAGACAATTGGCCATAACCTAATTGGCAGAAATGGTTATAATGGTGATTGACAAGAATAATAATAATAAATATAATAACAATAATGAAAATAATAATTTGATTCATTAATTTCTTCTTCATTTCCTGGCTTTATCATAGTTCTCCACGAACCAATCACAAGTTTCTTTGATTGCTGGAAGGATGGACGAATGTGAATGAATGGTGAATGAATTGATTGATAGATAGTCGAATGGATGAATTGATAGATGAATTAATAGATAAATGGATGAATTAACTGACGGAATGGTCTGGTAGATGGATAGTTGAATCAACCATGAATTAATTATTCATTAAATTAGTAAAATATTCCAATAAAACACACAAACACGCACACACGGACATACAAACAAACACATGCACACAGACGCACGCACACACCTTGTTCGATGGGTGTGAACTTGAAATCAGGGAGGTACTTTCTCAACTTCGCATTACTAGCTGTCTTCTTGTACTGACCATCAGATTTAGAAGCGTCATACTAAGAAATAATGATAATAATAAAAACACAAATAATAAGCCAGTCAATCATTAAATGAAATTAATCAATCGATCAAAGCAAGTCCATATGTGCCATCAATTATCAACTAATCCAACCAAATCCTAACGTACACACATACACACGATAATAACGATTATGTTAATTTTATAATTAAAAATAATTATAGTTGAAAAATAATTATACTAACAACAACAGGCCCTTGAAAATTCATAGCCCTGACGACCATTTCAGCTGCCTGCTTTATTGAAACTTCATCCTCCTCTCCAACTGTTCAATTTCAATTGTAGTAATAATCATAATTACCACTATAATTATTAATAATAACAAATTAAAGGACAGACCAGATAGAATGATGGGTTCAATTTCGTCATAATCCCTGAGAACCCAGATGAAGAGCCGGGCCAGGTCGAGGGAGTAGATGAACTGCCTCAATGGCGCACCAGTGCCCCAGATTGTAAAAGCCTCGTTGTTTTCTTTATTGGTTGGTTGGATGATTGGTTAGTTGGATGATTGGTTGGTTAGATAATTGGTTGGTTGGATGATTGGTTGGTTGGATGATTGGTTAAATGACTTGTTGATTGCTGTTTGAATGATTGATTGATTGACGGGTTTATTCATTTATTGACCTGAATGACGGATTTTTGGCTCTGTGAATAATTTTAAAATCCCTACTATAACATAATACAACACAAAATAACGCAAAAATCTGTCTAGTCTGCTAGAAGTTGCAGTCAGTCAGACAATCAAAGAACTAACCACTCAACCCACCAGCCAAGCAACCAGCCAGCCAACTAGACATGTCTACAAACCAATGAACCACTTACTCTTAGCCAAATATATCTTATGCATGAGACCAGGCAGGACGTGTCCATCCTCAATGTTGAAATTGTCGTGCGGCCCAAAAACATTCGTCGGTATGACGCTGGTGAACTGGCAGCCATGCTCCTCATGGTAACCTCTGTCGTTGACGTCATCAACATCATCACCACCGTCATCATTATCACTATCACCATCATCACTGTCATCACCATCATTATCACTATAACCGTCATAATCATTATCAGCACCTCAACTCACTTATTTTGCACGTCAATCATTCTTTTAGCATAAGAGTAACCAAAGTTTGAATCATGAGGTGGCCCATTGTGAACCTGAAAACCAAGTGCATTAAGTACAAAACAAGTACAATAAGAACAACAAAAGGACATTACTTATGACATAAATGCATCGAGTGTAACAAAACAAACCATGGTTTCATCAATAGGGTAGGTGGTTTTATTGGGGAATATGCATGTAGAGAGGCATGACACGACTTTTTTAACTTTCATTTCGTAAGAATTGTGCAGTATGTTGTCATTCATTAACATGTTCCTTCTCTGATGATGTGTATGTAGTAGAAAGCAATTTGTTTATATTTTATTATTTATTCTTTAAATTTTAGGTATTTATTTATTTTTTTTAAATTCTTTAAAAAATCTCTGAAACAGAAAATTCTTAAAACAAAAAAAAATCTTACAAAAAAAGCCAGATTGTGTTTGAGATTCTTGAATAGTCCCCCAACCATTGCAGCAAGATGAATGACATGCGTTGGGTGCACACGTTCAAATAAGGTCTTCGTTTCATCTAAATTACTTTTAGACAATCATCCATATCATAGTAGACTAAATATTACATTTCTTTAAAAATTAATTATTTTACTTTTAGTTGTTTAAAAATATTTTGTTTACTAGAAGTAAAATAATTTATTCATTGTTTGTTTATTATATTTCACTATTTTTAGTTATTATGGTATGTTTCTTGTTTGCAAATTCACTACTCATAGGTTTCTAAATCATTATTATAATATAATCTTGACTACAGAGTGCAAACCAGACTGCAATAGCAATGGCTAGGCAGCATATTATTAATAAAGAAATTTAAAATCTTCACTCACGTAAGGTCGGCATCCTTCGACGATAGAAAGATCCATTCTTCATTTTCTCTTTTTTCTTCAGTCTCCACAATCTTTTTAATGGCCTGGCCGACCAGCCCGGAGCCGCCGGTGACCAGGATTATTTTTTTATCGCCCGACATCTGAAAAAATTTCATTTAAATAATTTTTAATAATATTTAATTGAATATAATTCTTTAAAAATGTTGAATTTAAATGCAATTTTGTAAAAAAAAAACCCATCTTTATTTACCTTGCACGACCACAATTAAGTTTACTTTTAAGCATTAACAGTTAACACGTAACCAATGGATTTACACCACATAACTAAAATAAATATAACGGCCTTCGCTCACTTTTAACGGTCGAACAAGGAGCTTACTTCCGGAAGAGATTTGGAGGGTGATTTATTATCGTTCGAGTCAAGAGTCGGGCTATTTGACATGCTTGGATTATTGGCTTACGAAATTGCAATCAATCAATCAATCAATTAGCTTATAAAGCGCTATTTCCGCGATGTTCAACAGCGCTCCTCAATGAATTTTGAAAACAGATGGGTCTTGAGACCCGCTCTTAACTTCGCAAGTGATGGAGAAGTAGTCAGAGAAGTAGGTAGAGTTCCAGAGAGAAGGACCAGAAAAAGCAAAAGCAGATTTGGCAAAAGAGTGTTTAACACGAGTTAAGAAAAAGCGAGAAGAAGACGATCGTAAACCGATCGTAAATCTGATAAATACTTAGGAAATAATTTAGATTGAGACTTATACATGAACGTGCAAATATTAAAAATTATTCTATATTTTATAGGTAGCCAGAGCAAGAGAACAAGATATGGAGATATATGAGAAAAGAAAGGGGCACGAGCAACTAGACGAGCAGCAGAGTTAAAAGCTTTACTTAAAGGATAGAGTATAGAGTCAGGAAGACCATAGTAGAGCGAGTTACAATAATCAATCCTAGATAAGACTAACGAAGTAACAAGAAGGAGAAGAGTAGGATCGTCAAGAAAAGGCAAAAGTTTTTTTATTCTACGTAGATGAAAGTAAGAGCTTCTAGCAACACTGTTAATCTGAGAAGAGAGAGACATAGTAGAATCAAAGATAAAACCTAGACAACGAAACTTATGAGAGACATCAAGAGTTTTAGAATCAGGTAAGATAATAGGAGGAATAGTAATAGAGTTTTTAGATTTATTAAAACAAATTAATTCAAACTTAGAAGGATTAAGTTTAAGACACATAGAGTCAGACCAAGCAATAATTGAAGAAAGACATAGAGATAAATTATGAAGAACACTATTGAGATTAGATGGAGGAAAAGAAGTATAAATGTAAGAATCATCAGCATCTAGTTGACTAGAGAAAGAAAAGTTATTAATAATACGAGGTAGTTCAGAAGTATAGAGTATAAATAGAAAAGGGCCAAGGATAGAACCCTGAGGTACCCCGAAAGTAAGAGTAGAGGAGTTAGAAGTAGAATTATTGAGAACAACAGAAGAAAAACGATTACAGAGATAAGAAGAAAACCAAGATAGACAAGAATCAGTAATATTAAAAGAATGATGCAGCAGTCTCAAGAGAATAGTATGGTCTGTTGAGTTTTGTTTTATATTAAAACATTATGATTTATAATATACATTTATTTTTTTTTGGACCAAATGTTCTTTGCTTTGTACGTAACTTCACTTTTTCCTTTTCTGTTGATCCGGTGGATAATAAACAAGACGAGAACGTTGCTTGGTTTATTTCTCTTCTTTTAATGTCTTTCAATATTATATCAATTAATTAAACGATCTACGTAACAAGAAATTTAACATGGTCAACAGTATCAAAAGCCGAGGAAAAGTCAAGAGCAAGAAGAAGAGTAAGATTACTATTGTCACTAGGGAGAAGGATATCATTGTGTATTTTGAGTAAAGAAGTTTCAGTACTGTGAGCAGGTCTGAAACCATGCATGGATTTTAACGAGCAAGCTATATGAAATATTTACTTGACTTAATATGCTTAAAACATTGTAGTAATTCTCTTTAATTTTATTAAATAAAATTATGATTTTATTAAATAAAATTATTTATTATTAAATTATTGTTGTTAATTTGAATATAAAAATTATACTTTTGGTTCTGTGAAATCAGGTGGCTTTTTCCTGAAGCCGAAGGTTGGCTTAGTAGGATTGAACTAAAGTCACCCTTTTTTACACTATTCGATCATGTTAAAAATTTGTTTGCTCATGAAATTAACGGCCTAAATAGATCAAAATTGTTATTTGAACAACTATCTTCATTATATTCAATGAATATTTTACATTCTGCTGGTGCTCATAGAAATTATAGTTGCTGAAATCATACGTTGGCTTACTGCAGTGGCTTACTGGGTCTCATACAACAGTGTCATGGCGGTTTTCTTTACATATAATGCTTTAAATAAGTCAATATATTCATTTCGCAATTATTTTTGTCAATATAAATTAAGAAATTGCTTTTGTCTGGTAAAATACAGTGGCCAAGTAAAGCCGTATGTTGGCTTAATCGGATTTTTTTTTCATATATACAATACTATGAGATCAATCAATCAACCAATCAATCAACCCACCAACCATTCATTCAATCAACTAATCAACCAACCAATCGACCAATCAATGAACCATATTTGAAAAATATTTGCAAGGCTTGTTCAAACTCGAACAAAAACTTAACTGTACAGATCTACAAACAATTTCGAGATTTTAGTAAAGAAAGAAAAACAATAGTTGCTTTTATTAAATCAAGAAATATCCAAAAATTATATAACCAAATTAAAAAAACTAGAAACCAGTCAACATTTAATAAATAATTAAATAAATAGATATTATTAAAAAGATTGTCCAAAAAGGTAAAATTTAAGGCGACGACGAGAATGAAATGTAGTTTGTTTTGTTGGTGGGGTGTTGGGAAGCGAAAACAAACACATCACACAAACAAGCAATTGGAAAAAATAGGCAACTTATCTTTTTGAGATAACACTCAATCTTTGTTCAAATTCGAGTACTTTCAAATGTACAATGAGACAAAAACAAATTTACCTTTAACATTATCTTCGATTTGTCATCGGAACGATCATCATGAGACCACCATCTGAAACGTGCTGACGCCCACCACAGCCCACCTCTCATCATTCTGTAGACAAGTTTTTATTAATTAGCAAATTAGTAAATCAAGAAACAAAGGAACGAACGAATAAAGGATTAACTGAATGATTGAACGATTGGTTGAATGAATAAATTAACTAATTAATTAATCAACCAATGATTTAATGAATGAATAGAATGAATCAATAAATAAATTAATTGAGGAATAATTTGAAAGATAGTGATAAAATGAATGAATGAATGAATGAGAAAAATAAAAAAAGAAACTAAATCATACTTCAAAAACTGTCGTTACTGTTATCTTCGAATTGTCATCGGAACGATCTTCATGAGACCTCCATCTGAAACGTGCTGATGCCCACCACAGCTCACCTCTCATCATTCTGTAGACATTTTTTATTAGCGTATTAGTAAATCAAGGAACGATCGAATAAATAACTGAATGATTGAATAATTGGTTAAATGAATAAGTGAATGAATGAATTAATAAATCAATGATTCAATTAATGAATAGAATGAATTAACGAATCAATTAATAGATGAATAATTCAAAAGGTTGAGTGAAAAAATGAACGAATGAGAAAAATAAAAAACGAAACTAAACCTTACTTCAAAAATCGTCGTTACTGTACTTTCTATTGCACCGACCACCACCATCTGGTCGGCACACAAAATACCATCCGAACTTCAGAGTGTCAGTCGAACAGCCAACGAGCTGATTCTTCCTACACCACTATCATCATATGTAGATCATCATGAGACCATCATCTAAAACGTGCTGACTCCCACCACCGCCCACCTCTCATCATTTTGTAGACAATTTTTTATTAGCGTAGTAGTAAATGAATGTTAGAAGCTTAGAAGCAAAAAATTATAAAATGGAAATAATGGCAAATACATAATAAATGAAAATAATAAAAAGATTAAAATGTAAAATAAAAACTTACCGTCGTCCATTCGACAAAGGCAGAATGTTGAATGCTTTCCGGTTTCTACGTTGACCTCCAAAACTGGTACCAGTCCTCCTCGAGATTGTTGTTGAAACACAGCCCGTGTTGATGGAGAAAGATAAAGAGAAGATTCTCATCAGAAAGCTTAGCGGTGCCTGCATCTCAAATTGCTTAATAAAAATAATCCTATCTACCTATTCAATTACCTTAACTAATCTATAAATTAATGGTACGATAGTCGAAAGTCCCCCTTCATTCTCCATCCTTGCACAGAGGTTCACCGACAGCCAGGGCACCGGATAGTAAACCATTGCCGTGCGGATAGTAGACTATTGCGGTGCGGATAGTAAACCATTTGCCGTCCGGAAGCCGTGCGGGTAGTAGACTATGGTCGTGCCGCATGTTAAATCATTACCGTGCAGATAGTAAACCATTGCCGTCCGGATAGTAAACCATTGCCGGTTCACCACTGGCCACCAAGGCTTACCTCTGACAAGAGACTTCGAAATTCAGAGTCTATCGGCTATCGACCCTCAACTTACCTATTCATTACAATTAAGCCCTAGCTTATCTAAAAATTACAAAACTCAAGAGCCCAATTCATTGGCCAATCGGCACCCACCCCACCACCTACGTAATGCCTTGGGCTCCAACTTAATAATAATATAAAACTTAAACCCTAGGTCTATTAATGAGTATGTGTTACAACGTAGCCTTAACTTACCTATTCATTACATTATTGTCCTAGCTTACCTAAAATTACAAAACTCAAGAGCCCAATTCATTGGCCTTTCGGCACCCACCCCACCACCTACGTAATGCCTTGGGCTCCAACATAATAATAATAATATAAAACTTAATAATTAACCTACCTATCAATACACTTACAGCGTTTTAATTTACATTAGAAGATTGTTCCTAGAATTACATTATTGCCCTTAACTACCTATGAAATTAAATTACTCTCAACCTTAGTAATAATTTAGAATGTGTAATGAAAATAAAATTACGCTCAAATACTAACATATGTGTTTATGTATGTATTTGTGCGTGTGTGTAATACGCTGATGCGTGTAATGTGGGTGCAAGAAAAAATAGAAGCGATAAACTTACGCGCCTACCTATCAACTACATTAGTGTTGGATGCTTCCTATCTATCCTACCTACAATTAAAATTATGCCTATCTAACCTACCTATATAGCTACTTAATGTAATTGTGTGTGTGTGTGTGTGTGTGTGTGTGTGTGTGCGTGTAAGCATTCTTACTTATTTTTAAATTACAGAGAAAAAAGAATAAAACGTATCCCAGCCAGGCGTGTATTCTTTTCCTCTGAATGAATGAACGTAGCCTGACATCTTCCATGAACTCCTCTGGAAGCTTCAGCCTGAATGAAATGAAAAAATCTTATTTAATTAATTTAAATGAAAATATAGAAACGAGCCGCGGTGAAACCCGCCAGCCGGAAAAGCCAGCCAATTGGCAAAAAGAGAAACCGCAAAGAAACCGTAAAACGAACCCCAGCCAGGCGTGCATTCTTTGACACTGAATGAACGAACGTAGCGTGACATCACAACCATTCTGATCTTCCACGATGAACTCCTCCGGAAGCTTCAACCTGAATGAATGAACCTGAAAGAACCTAAATGAATGAACAAATCTTATTTAATTAATTTGAATGAAAATAGAGAAACGCAAAGAAGCTGACCGGTCGGCAAAGAAAAGAACCTCAAAGAAAGGTATCTATATAGGATTTATGCTCTATATAACTCTATATAACTCTATATAACTCTATATAACTCTATATAACTCTATATAACTCTATATAACTCTATATAACTCTATATAACTCTATATAACTCTATATAACTCTATATAACTCTATATAACTCTATATAACTCTATATAACTCTATATAACTCTATATAACTCTATATAACTCTATATAACTCTATATAACTCTATATAACTCTATATAACTCTATATAGCCATGCATACTACTACATTCAATCAATAAAAATCCCACTAAAACCAGGAACCTGCGTACCTGCTGAATGTATGGTGTGAAACAAAACAAAACAAAAACACAAAACAAAAGACACACCACAAAGTAGAGTAAAAGAATAGGAGTCCCTAACCTACCTATATAACTAAATTACCTTATCCCCTAGCCTACCTATATAATAAATTAATTTTTAATCTCACCTACCTATGTTTCATTAACTTAACTCAAGACTCATGAAGGAAGAGAAAAAAGAGTAAAACAGAACATAAAATACTACCACACAAACAAACATGATGTATGAATGTGTGTATGAGCAACCGCTAAAGAACCCACCTAAAATATAAAAAAAATACCACACACAAACCACAGGCAACATATATAACTCTATACAATAAAATAAAAAAATTATAAAAATAAAATAAATGAGATCAAGCAGACTGCTTCAAGCGAAACAGAATGCCTGATCTGATTTTCATGTTGTCTCAGCTCCTATTTATACTCGTTTCAACCATACATTTTCATCATTCACATCAGTATAATATAAATTTATTATAAAAGCAATAGTAATCAGTGCTATACATGTACACACGCAGTTCAAATTTTTCGGGAAGAATTCAAAATAGTTTGAGACCACACCTTTTTTAACATACAATTCCAAGTCGAGCTAAGCCAAGCTAAGCCAATGTTCATAGATTTATATATATGTACGCACGCAGTTCAAATTTTTCCGGAAAAATTCAAAATAGTTTGAGACTCCACCTTGCTTAATATTAAAATTTTGCTCGCTTTATTTACGAACATCCCAATATAACAAATTCTCCATCCTATTTTAAAAATATTCTTTAATGCTTTTTAATCAGTCAGGTCACAAAAATCATTATCGATATCGCGATGAAATTAAATTGAAATTTTTTTTAAATTGTTGATAAAAGTAACTAGTATATAGTAAAAAGTTTAAATTTTTCTGAGAGAATTCAAAATAATTTGAGACTACACCATATATATATATATATATATTTTTTTTATTTAGTTATGCCTACGTATAATATTTGGTTTGGTCAAATTTGATAGGAATTGAACACAACTTTTATACCGGCTGATTAACTACCGTGCAGTAAAATAACTACTAGTGTTAACATGACGTCATTTCCTTCAACGATTTCGCAACGAATTACCCATCCTATTTAATAATTATTATTTGATGTTTTTTAATTTGTAACGCCACAATCATCATCATCGATAAAGCAATTAAATCAAATTGAGAATTTTTAAAATTTTTGAAAAATGTACCCTTATTCATTTTATGATACTACTTTGTTCAATAAGATGCTGTTTGATACATATAACTAGAATAAATATAACGGCCTTCGCTCACTTTCAACGGTTGAACAAGGAGCTTACTTCTGGAGGGGAGATGGAGGGTGATTTTTTATAGTTCGAGTCAAAAGTTACGATAGTATATTTACTAATTACAATATATTGCTTTTATTTAAAATGTTCAAATTTTATTTTTTTAAATTGTTATCCACTATGGTAATTAATTACTTTTATTTGGTATAAATTTAAACAAATAAAATCGACATTACCAAAATAAATTAAAAGTTGCAAAAATTGAGATTCTTTGCATATCCCTGCTCCAACCCATAAGAAAGTGTTGTTTAATGGTAAATAGGCCTCCCCTTGATTTACACCATACATAGGTAGTAAAATTTTCAAACAATTTTTATAAAAATAAAAATTAAATAATTTAAATATTTATTAAAATTATTATAAATAATTTAAAATTAAAAACTTGCTAAAATAATTTATAAAAATTAGAATACCAAAAACAATTTTTTTCACTTTTTTTATACTTTGTAAAATTTCCAATTTTTCAGTTGGAATTTCCATTGAAAATCCCCAGCCGCCAAATAAGGAAGGGAATTTAATATTTTAAATGGCATCTCAGAAAGCTCTGATAGATCCGTTTGACTTCCACCTGTACATTGGTAGCTCATTAGATTTTATTCACACAACAAATTTTATTAAAAAAAAATTCAGTGACCTGGGTCTTCTGGTAAAGTTAAAGTACGACGAGCCGTCACATGAAACCGAACTGACGAACGTTCATGATGGCATCTCAAAAAGCTTTCGATCTTTAATATTTGTGACGGATTCATATTTTGAAGACCCATTTTTTAATGAAGAAAAGTCCAGGCTCCTGCAAAAGTGTAAGATGTTCACCGATAAGGCAGTTTTGATAATATTGATATCGGATGAAGAGGTGATAAAAGACATGGAAGGTGCTAAAAAAATATTTCAAGATTTTGAACAACTGATCGTATCAAAAAGTGATCTCAAAGAGGATAAATTTTACAAAGATTTAATAAGCTCTCTAATTGACGGTCAATATAATAGATTAAATTAATGATACAAACTTCATCTTATTTAAAAATTCATTTTTTTCAAATTTCCAGTCAACCCAAACCTAAATTTGATTCATCTCCCTAAAGCAAATATGGGACAAGAGGCAGCTTACAGATACTTTTATGGGTTTTTAAGGCTGGTTCTCCCAGGTTTTCCATAAGATACTTTCTATTTTTTAATAATTATTTGCTCCCTTTATTCACCCTATTTTAGCAACCAAAGCACAATAATTTTCCAAAAATTGTATTTAATTTATTAATTTATTGTCACACGTTTGTTTTAATTTGTATCTTTATTATTTGAATTTTCCAGATTTATCGATAAAATCTTTCGAAGGATTTGAAAAAATAGGGCAGAATATAATCTCAAAAATGTTGATAATAATTCCAGAGGACTGCTTCTGTAGGGTGACATTGGATACACAGGATAAGTTGATAGAAACCACGAAACAATTCATTACTACGATTGCAAACAGAGCCGGCACACTGGAAAGACATTACAAGAGCTCAATTCATAAAATTCTCGATGAAAATGTCCGTTAAATGTTTGATCGTTTTACATTTTTCATTTTTTTCCGTTTTATACATCAAATTTAAATTATTTTTTAAACAATTTGAAGAAAAAAGAATGCTATTATTTTGTTGGAGAATTCGCGGCACCCTTACTGTCCATATACGAAAACTTTCTATTTGGCCTGTCTGGCATAACCCAGGAGGAACTTTACCAAGAGAGAAATGTGTTTCTAGTAACTTTGAGATCAATTCTAAATCACGAAACAAACCATAAAGTGAAAGATAAATATAAGCTTCTGTTTTGGAGGAACATTGGTTTAGGTTGCTTTTGGATTTACTGAATTTTATTTCATTTTTATTATTTCATAAATCGTATTTTTTTTTTTAATAAAAGACCGCTCAGAGCTAGATGGGTCACTTTATAATCTGATTTGGGCAGTCGTTAAGGAAGAATTAACTTCAACGCGTTAGATGTATTTCAACCCACCTTCAAAAAAAACTTTTTTTTTATAACTTTTCTAAATGTTTAAAATTAAATAAATATTTATAAGCATAAAAGTGAAATTTTTGAAACCAGTCGAAACACTCAATTTGGAAGAAGACAGCTGCCAAATTGTTGAAGCTCCAACAAAAGCCCACACGCAGATAATTAGGACCGAATGGTCGTTTAAGAAAGGTTTTTGATGAATAATAAAAATACGTTTGATGACATCATTCAGTTACGTCACAGGCTATCAAAAAATACTATTTGAGCTAATATATTTTCTTGAAGATGTATGCAAGAACTTGGCGAGATACAACTTATCGCAAACTGTCAGAGGAAAGTGTTTGGCATTTATATTTACAGAGTGTCTCGATGAACCTGGAGTCAGATCTGGTTGTCAACATGATGAAAGTAGGTTCAATTTTAATGAAATTTTTTCAATTATCTATTTTTTTTACTCATTCAAACGCAGAATACATCCGCGAAACCTTCGAAAGTTTAAGGTTCGAAGTTCATATTCACTACGACCTAACAAATAGCGAATTCGAAAAGGAATTACTAAAGTACCAGATGATGGACCACAGCTCGTACGGAGCTTTCGCCTGCTGCATCTCGAGTCACGGACGTTACGGAAACATCATCACCAAAGACGGCCTGATGCCCATCCTAAAAATGACCGACTTCTTTTCAGAATCTGCATGCCCAACTCTTAAAGAAAAACCAAAAATGTTCTTCGTACAGTGCTGTCAGAAAGGTTTAGAATCATATTTTCTTACCACATATTACCACATCTCACCATGATTTCAATAAATTGAAGTTTAACCTTGAAAAAAAATTCTTAGCCACAGACGATTTAAACGTAAAAGAAAAAATATTAGAAGCAAATCAAACGTCTGAAAACGTCGATAAGTTACGTATGATGGTGAAATCTTTTTTGAATTTGAGCGAAGCCGACATTGCGAATCCCCAACTGACCTCTAAAATAATCAGTCTCATACAAGGTAGGCCTCATAAACCCATTCATACATGTACAAACATTTCGGAATTAAAATTTTTATTTGAAAAATTCACCAAAAGATAAAAGCAGCAAAGATGTCACACAAATAATCCGTTACGAAAGTTTAATCAAGTGCGCTCTCACACCGAGTCATCCGAATTTTTTAATGTCTTACTCGTGCCTGCCAACGAAAGCATCGTACAGATCTCCAAACGTTGGAAGCATTTACTTCAAAACATTGCAAAAATGTTTGGACAAGAATGTAGACATCAATGTATGCTTGGTTAAGTTGACCAACGAAGTGAGTTCAATTGTAGAGTCTCAGAGGAAGAAAGGCAAGGATGTCTTTCAGGAACCATTTTTCGTATCAGCTGGCTTGAAAAAATCAATTTATTTTGATTAAAAAACTGTTGAAATGTTGCACGTGTGCATCTCATCTGCCGACGTCCTGTTTTTGAAATTTTGATATCGCTGTAAAGATCTGAGTTATGAAGAAATAAATAAAAACAGTTTGCAAACACACAACTTTAATTTTCATAAATTTAAAAAGTGATAGACAACAAATATTTCAGATAATATGACAATTTTAGTCTTCGGGGTCTTCAAGTTAGTTCAATTAAAATAACGCGTCACTTTGTTTTGAAATACAAAGTTTATAAAACCATCTTACGGTTTGAGAGTATTCTTTTATGTGATGGGGTGTGTGTCGTGTGTGTGTGTGGGTGAGTGGTGTGGTGGTGTGTGTATGTATTTCGTGGGTAAAACGTGTTTCTTGTGAAGACGAAAGAAAACAAACAGGAAAGACGACAGCGTAACAAATTTACACACGCACAAGCATGTCTTTGACTTTGGTATGTAATGATGTGTAATACCTTTATTTTAACAAAAATAATTCATTCATAATTCTACTAATTCATTTTTTCAATTTTAATTTCTTTTTACTATCTCAAATACGATCTTATTCAAATCCGATGTTTACCTTTTAAAACTCGCACCTTCACATTTCCTGCTAATTTGTAACTTCGGAAAAACCCAGCATCGTAAAAACTGCATCGCAAAAACCCAACTTAGCTAATGTTATTTTCTTTCTCATTATGGCAACGGTCACATCCCAGAGACAGGCGATAGACCCGTTTGATTATCACATGTATATAGGTAGTTCAGCTGATTTCATTTACGAAGCTCACGTCATTAAGAGTAAATTTTACGAATTAGGTGGTCTTTCTGTGAAATTAAAATACGAACCAGCTAGTAGCAGTTCAAGCGATACTGCAGCTACTACTTCTACTACAACTTCTATTACCACAACTTCTACTACGTCGACAATTTTATCAAATGTTCAGGATGGAATCTTAAAAAGTTTTCGCTGTCTACTGTTTGTTACTGACTCATACCTACAGGATGCATTTTACAATGAAGAAAGGTCTAGATTGCTTCAGAAGTGCAAAATGTTTACGGACAAGTCGGTCTTAGTACTTTTTATATCCGATGGTGATCTAATGAGCGATTTGGACGGCGCAGAGAAAATGTTTGAAGATTTTGAGAGTGTGGTCGTGTCGAAGAAAGACCTGACAGATGAAACTTTCTATAGCAATATCATTGATTCTCTGTTTGACGGTTGATTTTGATTTTTTGTCAATCCTTAAACGTTACTACAAGTAATTATTACCTTCTTAAATGTCGTTGATATTTGTGTGACGACAGATACCAATATAAACTTGATTCACATGTCAAAGGAGAATATGGGTCACGAAGCAGCATTTGGATATTACTATGGCTTCTTAAGATTAGTTCTACCAGGTAATTTGCACGAAAATTTCCAAAGTTACAAAACCTTTAAATCTAATTCTTATTAGAATAAATTTGATAAGAACATTCAACAATAAAAACGCCGAAAATAATTTTATTTCCGACCGACCCAAAACAGACTTAACTACAGAGTCGTTCGGCGGACACAAAGAGATGGAGGATAAGATGATTGCGAAGATGTTCATTATCGTACCTGAAGATTGCCAGTGTGGCTTGACTTTCAGCATAAAGAACAAACTGGAAACAATGAAACTGCACACGAGTACCATCGCAAACAGAGCCGGAACTGCTGAAAGAGTTTATAAAAGTTCTATACATAAGATACTCGATGAAAAGGTTAGTTTTTTCGGATTTTTTTTTCGTTTTCTTGTTTGTTTTGCTCGGTTTGAATTATTTTTAATAATGAATTCTAGGGGAATGATTATTATTTCGTTGGTGAGTTTGCAACGCCACTCATGTCCATGTATGAAACTTATTACATGGGTCTGACTGGGATGTCTCTTGATCAATTGTATCTGGAGCGAGATGCTTTTTACGTTACTTTACAATCAATTTTGAGTCACGAAACTAACGCGAAAGTTAGAGATAAGTATAAAATGCTGTTCTGGAGGAATGTTAGTTTAGGTAAATCGCGTTTCAACGTTGTTTTTTCTGAATTCAATCGTTAAAGGCGGTTTTTCATTTTAAATTTTGACATTTTTTCAACTACCAGATGGTGCGGCCGTAGAGTCGTCGATTTATAATTTGCTACTGAATGCAATTAAAGAGGAAATTTCTTTGAAAAGTAGTGTAGTTTTGTAATTTGTCTATAATTAGAAACAAATTTTGCTGCTTATCAACTTATCAATAAGCTTTTTTAAACATTTTCAAGCCAAAGAATCGATCCTCGAATCAGATGCTTCTACGAATGTTGAAGTTTTAAAGAAAAAATCGTTGAAAAAAAGCTCCGATGAACGCACAGTAAAATTGAGAATCGATAATTTATTCATCCAAGGTTAAACAAACAGTAGTTATTAACCATTACTTGAAATAATACGAATAACGCTACTGGTTTGAATACTGTTAACACATTGAAAACAATTCGGCTTTTAAACCGTCACAGGAGCTTGTAGAAGTTTGCAAAAGTATAACCTCTCGCAAAACGTCAGAGGAAAATGTGTGACTTTTATATTCAACAGTTGCTTTCAAGAAACGAGGGAAAGAGATGGATGTGACCATGACAAAAGTAACGCTTACTTCATTTTCATCACACTAATCAATGTTACATTGTCTATGTATGTTCCGTATCAGCTTATATCAGTGAAACTTTTAAAAAGTTACGCTTCGAAGTTGACATTTATGAAGATTTGACAACTTCTGAATTAGAAAATGTTCTGTTGAAGTATCAAAGAATGGACCACAGTTATTATGGTGCTTTCGTCTGTTGTATATCTAGTCACGGATTATACGGAGACATAGTAACAAAAGATGGTTTGATACCAATTTTAAAAATTACCGATTTTTTCTCAGACTCTGCCTGCCCTTCGCTTAAGAAAAAGCCGAAAATGTTCTTCATCCAATGTTGCCAAAAAGGTTGTTGAATAGGGACGGTGCTGGTTGAACGTGGCTTAGAAATAAGTTCAATTAAATGAATTATTGTTTTTCAGACCAGCCAAATTTGAAACAGCAGATGATAGATCCGTCTCGGCCGCCGGAAAACATGAATCATTTGAGTGGCCTCGTTTCATCATTCTTGAATTTGTCTGAAGTCGACAACTCCAACCCAATATTGCACTCAAAACTAGTTTGCCTTATACAAGGCCAGTGTACCTATTTTAGTTAACATTTTATTGTTGATGATTTTAAAAAAGCTAAATAAAAATGAAAATGTTGCTTAGATGAGAGAAACGAGAAAATAACTCAAATAATTCGCTACGAAAGTTTGATCAAAAGTGCGCTGACGCCAAGTCATCCTAATTTTCTGATGTCCTTTTCGTGTCTACCGTCAAAAAGTTCATACAGATCTAAAAAGAAGGGAAGCATATACTTCTTGGCACTAAAGGAATGTCTGAAAGAAAATGAAAACATCAACGAGTGTCTGATCAATGTCACTCGTAGAGTTAACTCGATCATGAAGAAGTTATCAGAGAAAACTGTAAAAAATGATCAAACAGATGAAAGGGTTGATATCAGCCAGGAACCTTTCTTCATATCTTCTGGATTAAACAAGTTGATTTACTTTGAATAAGGAGGTAAATTATTTTACAGAAGTTATTTAAACTTGTAATAACAATTAAATTTGTACAATCACAAATATCTAAGGTTTTGTGTAATTAATTGTAGATTCAACAAGCGTCTGTTGTGCAAATGTACTCCGATCCGTGATTGGATGATATAGGTACATGGATTGGATTTCTAAAACTCTTTCAATCAAGATCTTAATGTCTAATATTTTTAAAACTCTTCATAGATATTTTCACTTTAGTTTATGATTTTTGATGATACATTTTGCAGTTTTAACAAAATAAAATTGAATTGTAAGTACAAAACAAAAGTGATGTGTGTGTCATACAATGTACTTAAGAACAATACTATGGTATACCATGTATTTGTACGGGTATAGATATATGACAGGTACGGGTAACATTTAGCCAGTCAGCAGTATCTCCAATTTTTTCAGACAGGCCATTTAGTAGAGCCACAATTTCATTGAAATTAGATTCACTTTTTTCATTGCGATTAGTTCAACTTTTTAAAATAAATATAAAATCCATCTAATCATGGGTCTAATTTCTAATTTTCGCCTAACTTTGGCTATTTTTAAGCCGGATGTCGTGGCCAATCCGGTGGTTGTTCAGGTTTGTTGTTGTATTGTATTGTATTTCATTATTTTTAAAATTTTATTTTTTATAAATTTAAAAAAAACATAGTCAATAGTGAATTACAATTAGTGAATTAGTTGTTTAATTAATTAACGTAACACATTAATTAACTAATTAAAAAATTAAAATCTAAATTATTCAAAAACTTAAAATAGAGACTTTTTTAGTTTAGCTTTTAGCGGTTATCTAGTGATTAGTCTTGCCTAGCCAGATTAGCACTTTACTTTTCTTCTTATGTCATCCACTTATTAAATTAAATATTAAATTAATAACCTATTCACTTATTATCTTATTTTTTGTTAACAGTTAATCTCGAAATTTTAGTAAGATTATAAAAGTTAATATGTTAATTTAATTGCTTTAAAATACATTTGCATTTTTTAGGAAATTAAAGACATCATAGTGAAGAGAGGGTTTTTGATTGTCGCTAGTAAGTTCATCTATCCCTCCAGAGATTTAACAAGGAAATTTTATCTACTCCACAAAGGTACTAATATTATTATTATTTATTATTATTAAGCATTAATATTAGTATTGTTTATGAAGCCATTCATTTATAAATTTTCTAAATAGGAATTAATAACATCTTGTCTTTTTTTTTCTTCACGATAGATAAATTTTTCTATGCCCGACTGGTCAATTACATGTCTTGGTCAAGTGCTGCCATTTTTGGATAATAATAATAATAATAGTTTCATTTATTATAGATAAAGTATTATTAATAATAATTATAATAATTATTATTATTTTCTTTATTATAGTGGTCCAATCATGCCCTTGGTACTGTACAGAGATGATTGCATAATAAAGTGGAGAGAACTAATGGGTCCGACCAAAGTATTCAAGTACTGCCATTGTACAGTACTGTATGGTATGATGGTGTACAGTGGAGTACTACTAATGTACTATACTACTGGGTGGTGTAATTGTTAAAGGCGCCTGGCCCTGCTGCTCTGAAGTGAACCTGGTTTAAATGCAAAGAGATCCCTGTCAGTCTGTCTATATGATGAGCAGTATTCTGGCGTGTTCACACAAACACACACACATACACACACACACACACAAACAAACGGTCTATTTTTTTTGAAATTCATCACAGAACAATATATGACCAACCTGAAACAATAAGAGGCATGTATGGCCTGACAGATACTAGAAACTCGACGCATGGTTCAGGTAAATTATTGTTACAACTATCCAACAATTTACTTTAAGGTAGTAGCTAAGTGGTTAGAATACCGGGTTTAAGTGTTTCACTGAACTGGTTCGAACACATGAGGAGCCATGCTTATTATATATTCTATTTTATGATGTTTTACGTTTGTGTTGTTGATCTGAAATGATGATACCTCAATCAAATTAGTTTTACCATTCACAATGATGATTATTATAGATAACTATTTATTTTTCCAGATTCAGCAGAAACAGCCGTGGATGAGATAAAATTTTTCTTTCCGTCATTCGATCCTCATAGGTGGCTGGCCTCTGACGAGAGGTGTTCATTTGATAGTGGGGGAGTGGAATTTGATGACCATCAGTTTTGTCATCACGTCAGAAAAACTACTTGATCATTCATTCATTCGTTTGTTCGTTCGTTCATTTATTCATTCATTCGTTCATTCATCCGTTCGTTCATTTTTGTTTTTTGTTGAAACGAAGTAGTCAGTTGATTTAAGAATTGTATATATATATATATATATATATATATATATATAATATATATATATATGATTTCGTCAGATGTTTCAGAAAAAATTCTTTTTCTGTTTTAATTTTATTTCTAAACTAACCGAACATAAAAATGTCGTTGAAATATCGCCAGAAACCTAAGATAAACATCAATTTAATCTGGGTATCAATCCTTAAACAGAATATCTCTCAACACACGAACCAACTTGCTTCTGTAGCAGTAGCAACAATCTCCAGCCAATATAACACGTGGTTCCTCTTTGGAACCTTCTGACACACCCTGCGATAGAGACGTTATTAAAAAAGTAATTTAGTTTGATTTCGCATGAAACTTTTTTAAGATCAGTTTTGATTTGCAATTGCTTTTTGTACTGTATTGAGAAGCTTTATATAATACATAAAAATGATCAATGCGAAATACCTTTTTATTACGATTGCTAGTTTTCTTCCTTTTGTCAATTGCATCTTTCATTCCTTCTTTCAATCCATCCACTCTTTCGTTCTTTCCATCAACTTTCCCTTTCAATCCATCTTCACGCTCATTTCTTTCTCCAGAGGCTTTCATTGTAACTGCCATATCTAACGCTCTAGCACGGCAATATATGAGTGTGTATGTGTACATATATATACAAACATACACATACAAACATCATACGAACAAATATACATATATATATATACATACAGACAAACATACATACATACATACAAAATAAGATACAAACTTATTTTGCATCTCGGCGACCACACTCATAAGCTTAACCAGGCATCCACTTTTGAACAATATTTTACTATTATTGTTATTATTGTTGTTGTAATTATTATTATTATTCCTAATCTTCATCATGTACATTAGGACGCAGCATTGATTGCCTATTAAAAAAATTATTTTATTTTTCTTTCATAATATTATTATGATAATTATAACAATAATAATTATAGTAATAATAATTAATAATAGTAATAATAATAATTATTATTATTAACAAGTATAATAATAACAATAATTATTATTATTATTAATTTTATTCTCACGTAAAAAATAAAAACACGAGGGGTAAACCTTGGTTATCGAGATTCATGAAAGGAGGACTATACCAAGTAAACATCAAATACTCGCCATCATCATGATCATCATCATAGTTATCGCCAACATCATCATCGTCGTCGTGATCGTTATCAGCAGCGGTAGCCTCGTCGTCGTCGTCGGTTAATATTTTCATCACAGGATCGTGGTTATAATTATTGTCATTATAAATATTTTCTTTGTTGGTTTTTGACGGATTTGATTGGCCATTATTATTATTATTATTATTATTATTATTATTATTATTATTATTATCAACATCGTCATCGTCGTTAAGATTGTTTTGCTGTCTGTACTGCCGTATGATGCTGTTCAGGGTCTCATCCATTCTAATCCCCAACATCATCGTCAGTCTATCCACTATTACTTGTTCCTGGCAACAAGTCTGTTTATTATTATTATTATTGTTGTTGTTGTTTTTGTTGTTGTTGTTATTGTTCTGGTGGATTGTACGAAAAAGTTTCGTTGGAATGAGACTCGCTCTATGGATGTCCTGTCGAAGTTTTGAATTCATCTACATTATCGTCTACGTCATGATAATAGTAATAATAATAATAACAATAATGATGATGACGATGATGATAATAATAGTAGCAATAATAATCATCATCGTCGTCTTCATCGTTATCATCATCAGTGATGACTGATGATGACAACACCACCATCGTCGTCGTCGTCATTATCTTCGCCATTATCACCATCAGCAGCACAATCGAAATCATCATCAAAATCATCATATCATCTTTATCTTATCCTCATCACCATCGTCGTCATTACCTGATAAACGCTTGATTGACTGACGAGAAATTGATTGAGTGATAAGAGCTTACTCATCCAGACGTCGCTAAACACCATGCTACCGATCGGTAGTTTCGTTGGTTTCCAGGCAATCGCAGCTGCTGTTGTTGTTGCTGCTACTGTTGCTGCTGCAGCTGCTGTTGATGACGTCATTGTTGACGTTTTTGATGTCATCATTGTCGTTGCGGTTTTTAGTATGGCTGGCTGTTTACATATTGATTCCCTGTCTTCGAATGTGAAGTAATTTGTGACTGTTTTGTTTTCTTGAATATTTGTCCTGTTGTTGTTATTATTATTATTACTGTTGTTGTTGTAATTTTTGTTGTTTTTATTATTATTATTGTTGTTGTTGTCGTCGAAGTTTTTGACGGGGTTATTGGATGACGTCACGTTGATGAGATGTCTGCTGTTGAAGAGATGCATCAGCGTTGAGTGGTATTCTGTACGTTTGTAAGTGTGTTTGTGTATGTGTGTGTGTGTTTGTATTTTTTTTTCTGTGTGTGTGTGTGTGCGTGTGTGTGTACAATGACTACATAATCGTCGTCATCATCATCATCATCACCACTATCATCATCATCATCAGCGCAGCAGCAGCAGCAACAACAACATCATCACCATCATCAAAATCACCAAAAATATTTTTCCATGTAAGCATGGATTGATGTCGGCGAAGTTGCCGTTTGAATTGCGTCACAATAGCAGCAGTACTAGAATCGTTGTTGTTGTTGTCGTTGTTGTTGTTGTCGTTGTTGTTGTTGTTGTTGTCGTTGTTGTTGTTGTTGCTGCTGTCATTGACGATGACGTCATCGTCTTCCATTTTGTTGTTGTCGTCGTTGATGTTTTCAATAATGCCTCCTACGATATCCATGGCCACAAAACACGGCAAGGTTGAGGAACTCGTTGTTTCAGTTAAGGTTTCCGTGTAATGAGGCTCCTCACCGAGCATGGCTTTGTTGGCCCGGTGGTGTTTGTAGTTGTATAGCAGGAGGGCTTTTAAGCATTTGAGGCGAGCTTTGTTGTACATATTTGCGTCTGCGTTGTTGTTGTTGTTGGTGTTGTAGTTGTTGTAGTTGTTGGTGTAGTTGTTGTAGTTGTTGGTGGTGTTGTTGTTGTTATTGTTGTTGTTGTTTTTGTTGTTGTTGTTAGTCTGTTCGTCAGAGACAATGACATTATCCATGCCGTAGTTGTCGCTGTCACTATTCGTGACGTCATCGGCTTTAGTTTTTACTTCGGTGGTTTTATTGAAAGGGGCTTTGAAGTTTTTTTCGCTATTTTTGGATCCCTAAAAATTATCATCATCACCATCGTCGTCATCATCATCGTCGTCGTCGTTATCACCATCATCATCGTCATCATCTTCATCATCGTCTTCACTATCATCATCTTCATCATCATCGTCATCATCATCATCATCGTCATCATCTTCATCATAGTCATCATAGTCATCATCGTCGTCGTCGTCATCATCGTCATCATCAATACTAACCACGTGATAGTCGGCACAAACATGTGATGCGCCAAACATAATGAAAGCTAATTCACTGAAGATCCTCATAGTAAATCTGTTTCAGTAGTAGCAGTAGTAGTAGCAGCAGTAGCAGCAGCAGTAGTAGTAGTAGTAGTAGCAGTAATAGTAGTGGTAGTGGTAGTAGTAGTAGTAGTAGAAGCAGTAGTGGTAGTAGTAATAGTAGTGGTAGTGGTAGTAGTAGTAGTAGTAGTAGTAGTAGTAGTAGTAGTAGTAGTAGTAGTAGTAGTAGTAGAAGCAGTAGTGGTAGTAGCAGTAGAACTAGTAGTAGTAGTAGTAGTAGTAGTAGTAGTGGTGGTGGTGGTAGTAGTAGTAGTAGCTAGATGATAATAAATAACACCAACAACGACAACATGACATACAACATCAACAACAACAAAC